>NC_083562.1:33535294-33839758 GCF_019925205.1 Metopolophium dirhodum
ATTGCATCAATCTTATGAATTATATCTTATATATTATATATTACCTATATAGTATAGCAATGTATATTCTATTTGTATATCTATTTAAGTTACATTTTCGACAACCTAGGACAATTATTAGAAACTATCGTCTTATATCCAATGTATACCAACCTACCCAAGAATCGGATTTATAAAAATTAATATTTTTGGAGGGGCACTATTTAGAAATTCAAAAAGTTTTCGGGTGTCTTCAAAATGTAAAGCATACTTATATATGATGTTTAACCAAAAAGTAAAGGTAAAATCAAAGGATAAAATGAAATCTACCTGGTAAAAATCTCACATAATTCACCATAAAAATAACAATATTTAAAAAATAAATTTCTTGTAAGTGAATGTGGACTGCAGTTCTTATAAAATGCATACTCTCAGTCACATGATATTATTTTTAGTTAGGTGTACGAAATTTTAGTACAAAATCGAGAAGAACAAAAACCTGTTCAACATTTAAAACTTAATAATAATAATATATACCTAACGTCATGTAGGTTCTATATTGTTTATATTTATATAAACCTACTGCGTATATATTTTTTAATGTATACAACGCATGTTGAGTTTTAACTACCTAATATCCTATAAACAATATGAATATGCATTATGTATATTTGGGACTGACGAAACGTATTTACTTAATGAGATCAGTGATCGTATATTCGTACATAATATTAATATGTATATATATAGCCATATATAGGCGTTCAATTTTAACTCGAGTCTTTGGTTCGACAAATCGATCTTTATGTTGATGATGTTTTAGTAAAAAATAATTGAATTCATATTTTTATTTTTCGCATTTAAATATCGCTTATATCGCAAAGTTATAACTTATGTTATAGGTCCTATATACCTATACTATTACCATTGCGATTGCGTGTATAATACTTTAGGTATATAAAATATTAGCTAAAAGAAATTAAATTTATATTTTCTTTTCATATTTAAATACCTACATTGCAAAGTTAACTTATATTATAGTCCCTATTTATGATTACCATTGCGTGTAGGTATACTAACTACTAAGTATAGGTATATCATATTATAATATAACAATAAATAAACTATAATGTATAACAACAATTCAAAAATATTATTTTAAATATTGTTCATAATAATATTATCCTACGATAGTAGGTAGGTACTAGAAAAATACTTATTTACTTGTAAGCTATGACGGTTATGTTACAATTTCGTTAACACTTAATAGTTCAGAATAGTCAATGTCGTACGTATTTATATTACATATACTATAGGTACATTATTAAATATCATATTATAATATTATTTATTAAGCGTAACGATAAAAATATATCTACGACTGGCTATGAGTAATCAGATAATCTACTAGAAAATTAAAAACTAAATTCAACAATAGTTGATCAGTTGTTGTAATTAGTTATACATAAACACCACACCCATAGGCAACCTATTATATTCGTATTGACCTACATGATACAAACTATCTAAACTGGAATAAATCCTTTTAGATGTATCTACATTCCTTTTAGTTCTAAGATTTACAAAATATCTTTGACTATACTGTAGGTACCTAACCTAACCTATACCTTCTTCGTACACTATAGACAAAATTATTATGCTATGTTGCTATCGATAGCAGTGGGGGACCCAGGGCTTAATTTTCGGGGACATGGAGGGGCATACAAAAAGTTCCAAAATTGGCTAAACACAGTGTAAAACAAAGGAAAACTACGGCGTTTGAGGGGGAGGGGGCATTTGATCCCTGGATCCGCCACTGATCGATAGGCAGTACTGGTAGTAGGTACCTAGATAAACGTTTTATAAGTAATAATATAATTTAAAGAAGTATTAATATCTATACCAACTTAATATGATTTAATAGTTTATTGAAATTTAAAACCATATTAATCATATTAATACAAATTATCAGTAGGAGCGGCTCCGGGAGGGGGATCCTAGGGGCCGCAGACCACTCCCAATCTGTATTTCTAAAAAATGATATAGCGTTAAAAATAAAATTACAAAAAAAACATAGTACCTATAATATCGAAAATTTTCTGAAAATTATAATTTAGCCCCCCCCCCCCCATGTCTACGGAACAACCCCTGTCACACAGGTACCTTTATAAATTAAATAAATATTAGTAAATATATTATATATATTATAATAGTTATTTCCTATACCCATAGGCGTGCGCACGGGGGCAGCAGAGGCAGCATATGCTGACCCTGAACTATTTTTGGGGCTACCGCGGCCGGAAAATAGTGAATAATGAGCCTTGGTAAAATTATACTTTCACAAATGATGATCAATGTAGATAAAACAATTATATACATTTATATTTTTTGGGTAAACGTAAGCTATAGAGAAATATTTTATAATTATAGAATTTACCAGTATAAAACGAATCGAACCTAACTTATATTATTAAATCCATTCTTATGGTGTGCACCCTTGCATGGTATTTAGGTTAGGTATAGTTACGGAAATTTCATGCAAAACAATAGCAAATAAATAATATTTTAAGTTTTAACTGTTGTTCATAATATGGCACTATGAAAATTAGATTAGATTAGAAATTTGTAAAAAAAAAGGGTATATGTATTATAGCTGGTACCTATATGGTATATGTATTCAATTATAATCTTTTTAATAAGTACCTTCTTAGTTCTTACATATTTATTATCTCACAACGGCATAAGTGGTTTTTTATAAGCATTGTGATTTGTGGCCAGTAGGTATAGGATTACCTAATACATACCTACCTTGTACCTATATGACTTAAGACATTGTTTTATCTTCATTATCCTATGTACCTATATTAAATTAATCGATATTTATATAACGCGAAAGCACTAAAAAATAATTATGAAAAAACATAGTTACAATTATGTACTTATCTACTCCTTGTTACTCCGTGAGTAGGTACTGGTTAACCACAGAAAAAAGGCGAGAACTTTTTCGACCAAAATCCATGGCCTTCCCATTTCGATTTATTCACTTTTCGGCCAAACCATAGCTTATAAGGTCCATGGGCCAAACCAAAAAGTTTAATATGTATATTTATAATTAATGTTATAATAATGAATATGTGATAGCGATAACGTGACGTTACAAACGAACAAACCAAACTTTAAAAAAAATTCAAAAAACTATCTATGCTTATTTGTTTAATTTATATTTATTGTTTTAATTTATTTAACTAGGTAGGTATACTAAATAAGGTACTATATACATTGGTACCTATCTTGTATCTTTTGACATTTTGTAATTTGTTCATTATTGCAAATTGTAGGTATCAATAGCAGTGTCGGTGTGGCTCACCTGGCTACACGGCGATCGAGATACAGCATCGAGATTATAGCCTTCGGTGAGCGGTTATAAGTGCAACTCAGCCACCTGGCTGGGCGATGTGCGAAAATCCGATTTGATGCATGCTCGTACATGATGTGCCCGATTAACCAATAAAAAATAAAAAAAATAGGTAGGTACTAATTTCTACTATTACTATTATAATCTGCAACCAATGGAATTTAATGGCAATCATTTATCAACAAATAAACACTTTCAATCTCAAATTCATCGTTTGAGCACCTCTAATTTACAGTATTTTTGCGACTATAAAGGTAGTCTAGGTATTACTTATTACTTACTACTTAGTAATATGGAAATGCTATAAAATCCGAAACCTGATAATAATATATTTAAATGAATTGTGGTATAGACCCAAAGAAACAAATAAGGGGATTTATGGGACAATTGGGTTGGGGACACGACATAACCTCCTACCTGGGTATGCCACTGCTGCTCAGAATTATTTTTCTAACTATTTATTAACAAATTTCAACTGAACACTTCCATTACGGTGATCTCCTCTAATGACTATGTAGTGTGTTAGTTATAAATTATAATAAAAATCTTCTATGCAGCAGCTTGATTGAGTTCCCCAATTGTTTGTTTTTGATTCTTAAAATGTAGTTTTGTAGAACATTTTTTTTTTTTTTTATTCGTATGACTATAGAACATTAGTTATACATATCAAACTAAAAACACAGGTAAATTGTTATTGCAAATTAAATTATATGCAAAAATATAATTTCAATAACTAATATTATAGTGATATTATGGTAATGCAATTGTACAATTGAATAATATGTAATACATGCTTGTAAATGTATAGCAATGTAACATAAATAATATTTATATAAATACGTCATATGACTTATTACATATTAATATATTACAAATACTTGAAAAATTTGAAATTATAATATATTATAAAATTAAGCTTATTTGTGAACACTGATAGTTAATAACTAATAAGCAAATAATTGTAACACATTTTTAGATAAACCGTTGTTTAAAAATCAACAAAATCTGAAAATTATTTTATAAAAAAACATTATTGTTGTAGTTTTTTTTTCTTTATTTATTGAAACTAAATATAATAACAGAACAAAAAAAAGTTATACAATAAATTGTTAGTTAATACTAAATACATAAAATACCTTCTAATCTAAAATGAAATGTATTTATTAATTATTTGTTGAATTATCAAATCTTGGATGAAATAATTATATCAATTAGAAAATTGTAGACAATGTTGCTTAGTGTATTCCCAAATAAATAATGAACCAGCCACATGCACATTTAATGATCTGACGATACCTAATTGTTTTATTTCTACACATATGTCCATGGTGCTTAACAAATCGTGCGGAATACCAGAGGTTTCATTTCTGGAATAAAAATTAAAAAATATTTATAGTATTTTCTAAGAATTATAAGTTTATATAAAAAAAAAATGACTAAAGTTATATAAATAAAATTATTTAACTACGTTTCAAAAAATTATAATTTGATCAGTAAAAAATATTAAAATATATTTTAAATTTTAATTAACACATTCGCTGCATCAAAAAAATAACTGCGCTAGGAGCTCAACCAACATTGAATATTATTAATATTTAAAATAAAAAAAATTAACAAAAAAAATATTTATTTAAAAAGAGGATTGGATTAACTGAAATAACAAGAATTTTCTGCATGTGTACAAACATAATTATTACAGTAGTGCATCACCATTTCACAGTACTTTCAATTCAATAGACCTGATGCTAAAACCAGCTAAAACCGAAAGATAGACCATTTAGATTCTACGCGTTGTCTATAGCCGACAGTTGCAGCGTATGTGTTAAGATAAGAAAACTAAAACAATATTATTAGTGTTTTTGAGGATTACTTTTTTGTTTTAATTTTTTTTAAAAATACCAAAAAAGGTTTTATTTAGTTCTGGTTTTTTAATACAATAAATAAGTAAGTGATGAAAGCTAACTTCTATCCAATTTTTATAAAACCGTAATTGTTTCACTCTCATACAAATCATACATTATACTTATTATCACTACTTAATTGATACATAAATTTAAAAAAAGTGTTCAGTCCTGAAATCAGGAAATACTCTATTTATTTTTTAGTATGGATTTATACTTAATATTTAATATAATTTGAAAAAATTTAGATCTATTATGGTGTTCAAAATTTTTTTTAAATATTATATAAATTAAAACTTGCTATTGCTTAACAAAAAAATAGTAATTAGTAATTACTAATTACTATTCCAATTACTGAACTCTATATATAGGTACTGTATAGAGTTCAGTGATTCCAATGGGCATTAAATAATTTTTAATTTAATAAACTTAACTACTTATATATAGATCACATTGTATTTTATTGAAATGTAATTTTGATATAAAGCTGAATTTTTAATTCCCAGCATACTGAAGTTTGAATTTTTCATTATTGTACTACTATTGTTTATAGCTATACTGTTAAAGTAAGTTACATAAAATCTATATCTTACAGTCAGTAATTTAATTAAACAATTTTTTGAGATACACATTATTTTGAAGTAAGTATATTTACCCCAGAAGTAGAACACATTTAAATGGCAAGTTGATTTCATGCAAATTAACACTATCTACTGTTTGTTCCGCTGCCACAATTTGATACCCTTCAATTTTCTTTTTTTGTAAATATGATTTTAAGTTTTTAAGTCTAACCTAAAGTAGTATAAGTATAATTTTTTTAATATTAGTATAGTTATAGTAATATTTATAATATTGGAAATTTTTATAAAAATACCTCAATAATAGATTGATGTTTTTCTGCAGTCATACTTAATGCAGTAAATTCTTTTTTTTCAACACATGATAAATTATCAACAACTAAAGTGGAGGCTCCAAATACTTGGCATGTTCTTGCTAAGCCACCTAAATTTGTAACTTTATCTATCAAAGATGCGACAACTATTAACATTGATTTAGTTTTGTGCTCATCTAAAGGTTGAGATGGAATATACTTCCTTTGAGCATTTTGGGCATTGTCTATGACAATAATTTCATTTGATGATACTAAAAAATAACAAATATAATATAAATATTAAATATATATTTTGAAACAGAAGAACAAAAATTATTTAATAGTTAAAATGTCAAAAGCCAACAGTCTTTTTGAAAATAGCTGAACCTTTAATGTGATTCTTATAAAATCAAAAAGAACAAAATTAAATATACATGTCAACATCAATTGATAGTTAATTAATTGAACCATTGAATTTTTCATTGCAAAAAACTGCACATGTAAAATAGTATATAAATATGTAACTTACACAGACCTGGGGCAGTATTTTTTTCAATAAAAGATGAGACTGCACAGAGTGACAAATTATATTTATCATTATTATTCATAGTCTCCGAGAAATCATTTAACCATTTCATTGGGAAACATTCTTCATAAACAATATTTAGTAATCTAGGTACCTCTACACATACATTCTATACACAAAAAAAACCGCATTCAATTTAAATTATTTAATAAAGAAAAACAAATTTTATTTACCTTTATAGACAAAGAATTTATCATATCTAATTCTTGATAGAAAAAGTCGTGAAATGGATTGTCATACTTTTTAGTTTGATCATTCTGATCTATTATACTTCCCATGGTTTCACACAATAATGACCATTCATTTTCTGCAGGGTTATTAGAACATAATCTAAAAATTGTTGCCTTAAAAAACAAAATAATAGTAAGGCTAATATTAATAAAAAATATTTAATATTGAGTAAGTTGTATAATTGTATATATTTAAATTATAAATGTTTCTATAAAATATTTACCTGAGCATAAAACCGTATTTTATAGCCATTTGAAAAGCATAAAGGCAAAAGATTCTTTTTAGCTTCAGTTTTGAATTGTTTGTTATTCTTTATTTTGTTCAAATGATATACTATGGATATAAAGCTGCACAAATAATTATGATTTTCCTGAGCCTATAAATAAAGTTCAAATATTAACCATGTTTTTTTCCAATTTTTTCTTATAAAAAAAAAATTTGTATATAATTACACTTTTGAAGTCGTTCCAAAAGTCATAAAAACTTTGACATTTATTATATATTAAAACCAATAACCATATTAATTGATATGCAACACTATGTATGTGAGAAATTTCTTTTAAACTTGTTATTGACCATTTATATATATTTTCATCAAATACGAATGACTAAAAAAATACAGTTAGAGAATGATATTAACGATTATTTATAAGTATATATTTTTTAATAATTAGTACCTCATGTTGTTTGTCACATGCAACAATAAGTAAAACTTGTACTACTCGTTGTTTTAGACGGTATGCCTTAGAATTATGAAAAAATTTTCTATCTCTTAATGAAGACTCTGTTTTTATAATTATATTTAAAACATTTCTCCATAAAATATTGGAATTTAGTTTGTACAAGCATTTAATTGTATTAAAACGTAAATATTTATCATCAGGCAAACACTCGATTCTGAAGAAAAAAATGTATGATCCATTTATAATATCTATATAATTGAGCAATAATTAGTTTAAAAGCTTACGAAATATCTTTGATTAATGGAAAATCATTCAATGTTCGAACATATTCAAGTGTGTCCCATTCAATTCTAAAAAAATAAAGAATTTAAAAATAAGTTTCAATGATATTATTTATTGAAAAACATACTTGATAGCACCATATCGATCAATACTGAATAATATGCATTTAGAAAAAAATTCAGGCATTAAATTATTCAATTCTAAAATGTTAATGGATCGATCTTCTTCCAAAAATCGAAGAAGAAGTAATGAGAAACAAACACTAAATTTATAACGGTATTTTTCAGTTAAAAGATTTTGGATAATCTGTAAAATAAAACATCTTAATTATCTCTGATATTATAATATGATTAACATATTTAACTTAACAAGTTTACCTGATTTTTGACAAATGTCATATATTTTTCTTCTAATAACAAATTGTAGTTAAATGCCATTTTAATAAAACTTTTGGTAGCATTAGGAAAACAAGATACCCGGCAATCAACTAAAAACTCCCAACAGTTTTCGATGAATTGTATTATTAACTGTGAATGCTCTTGAATTGGAAATTTATACAAAAATGACTTAGCAGTTGAAAAATATATACTCCAATATAGATCATGACGTTCTAAAGTTTTATTCATTAACCATTCAAGAATGCCCAACATTTGTTCTTTGGGTACTGTAGAATGCTGGAAAAATGTATTAATTATATCCAATTGGGGAATTTGATGCATTCCAGGTTTTTTTGAATGATAAAAATCTTGATTTTTATTAAAAAAAAATCCAGAATCAATGAAACTTTTAGTGAAAGATAGCCAATCGTTTTTTAATGTATCTTCAAGCGAATGTTTTGTTGCATATTTACCAATCCAGCTATATATTGCTAAAATAGAATAATTTCCAGAGTTTTTCGTAAGAATAGAATAACACTTATTAAGCCAAATATTCATAGAGTTTGTATTATTGACTATTCGGTTTGAGGATAAAACTTTGTCTAGAAAGCGACAAATAAATTGATTATCACAAGGATTTTCTTCTAGTATTTGAAAACATTTGTCAACCCAACGTGTTGTGAGCGGCCAAATATGTTTACTCAATATTTGACTTACACAAGTGTCATAACTGCCAAAGTGATCTTCAACTTCCAATAAACATTCTAAAAATTCTAATAGATCTGACATAACTAATGTCTTAGAACAAATTTCATCCAACTTTTTTATGCTGATCGGAGAATTACTAAAAGTGTTTGATAAAACTAATAATCCAATAGATGTTGAATAAATTGTATGCTTTTCATTTATGCGGAGTGATAATTGCTTATCTAAATAATTCAAATTATTTATTTTTTGGATTGAATTAATCATATAGTCCCAAGATTGTGTTTCATTTTTGTATACAATTATGCAATCAAATAAATCACAACTAAATTCAGTATTAATTTCACAACTAAATTTACAAGCAAATGTAAATATAAATGTTAATACAACAGTTTTCAAATATGAATTTGGCATTTTTTCAACAATAGACTTTATTTTGAGCACGTGATTAATAATATTGAATCCTAAAGGACGATCTAGTGAAATATCAGCTAATGATTTTGTCAAAAATGTTAAAGGTACAATTGACCACTTAATAGTTGACAAATATAATAAAAATTTGCCAAACACATCACAACCATCATCGGACATCATAAGTTTACTAAACCATAATGACAATATAATTTCTAATTGAGGTTGGTTGACAAAAATGTCACTAGACATTTTGTACAAAAATATGTTGTTCAATGAACCCACAAATGACACTAAAAGTTGTTCATTTGTTTTTAGTGATTTTATTGGCATATTTGTGATGATGTCTATACTTGCTAAGACAACATATTTGGAACTGTGCTTAGACATTTTACAATACATAGCTGTAATCCATTTCAAAGGTAACTTGTATTCACCATAATCATCATCAGTTTTGCTTAATGCAAGTTTTTTGGCAGTACTCAGAATTGGTAAAGTTAAATGTTGTTGAGTATTTTCCAAAGTTTCCATGACAACTATATAATCGTTCCACACTTTCACAAACTGTTCTTTACATAAGTATGGGAAGTAATTGACATTTTCGTTTAATAATTGGGAACATGATAATTTAAGTATGACATTATTATGAGTTCTAATAACATTATTTTCACAGGTCAATAAATTACATGTTAGATTCCAAAAATCGTCATCATTTAAAATAACATCAATACACGAAGAATCAAAGAATAAAGTTTGCATGTTGAACAGTAAATTTATTATACGATTAGGATGAGTTTCAATCATAGATTTAATATGTTTCCATAAAATATGTATATAATTAGTTGACACAATATTGTTTAATAAGATTATTACAGCATCTAACTTATTTTTATTTAAGTATGGTTCATTAAGTATATTTACTAATGTATTTCTTAAGTGATTAAGTTGTGTATTATCATCCATATTACCATTACAAGGCATAAATATGTTTTGCATGCAAAATCCAATATTCCTTATTCTTTCATTGGAACAATTTTTGAAATCAACTTCATTTGTTAATTCTATACTAAATTGGAATAGCTGTATAATATCATCACTACTTTGTTTTTTAATAATATTAATGAAATAAATTAATAAGGAGTTAAAATCATCTATTGAAATATCTGAATCTTTCCATGCTAAACTTTCCAACTGAGGGTCAAAAACTTGAAAACATAAGTTTTTTGCACTAGACACAATCAAATTATAAACATCTATTTCTTCACGTACATCATAGGTATCTAACAATATAGGCAGTGCTTCTATAATGGCTTTTTTTTTTTTAGAATGTTTACTATTTAATATGTCCAACATTGATCGTAGCATAGTGAGTTCTTCCATATTATGTAATAACTGTAAAATTCAATATTGATTAAATTACTAAAAATTAAAAAAAAATTAGATATATTTATAATTTATATTTTTAAATAACAAATAGTACTTTACATTACTTAGTATATAATATATATGACTAACATATTTATACAATAGTAACTATAAGGTTATAACATAGTGTTTATATGTATAAACATACATTTTACATTTTATATCGATGTGCTTGTACAGGAGTAAACTTAGGAAAAGTAGATACACTTTTAAACAAATTTTGCTCTATAACATAATCATTAAGTTTCTCAGGTAATATTAGTGATCCATCAACTGTTTGATGAGTTTCAGCAAGAGCAATAATTAACCTGGGAACAGCACATGCTGTTCCATTTACAGTATGTAAAATAATTCCGTCGGAATGAATACCCAGTCGTTCAGATTGATAATTCGTACAGTCACTACAACTTGAAATCTCCCCATATTTATTACATCCTGGCATCCATGCCTCAATATCATATTTTCGATATGCTTGTGTCCCAAGCTCATGTTTGGCCATATCTAATACGCGGTAATGTAAATTAAATGGCTGTAATAAGTCTTCTTGAATATTTCGAAAATAAAGAGCCATGTTTTCTGATTCTTCAGGTAGACATGCTCCAAACATTTCAACTTTAGTAAACTGATGTACCCTAAAAATTCCTTTTTCCTCAGCAATGCTGGATACTTCAGCTCTATAGCAACGACTAACTGAACACAATTTTAAGGGAAGTTTATCTTTAGATACATTTTTGTTCATTAAAGACCCAGCTAAAGCCATTTCAGAAGTTCCAGATAAGCACCATTTCTTGCCGTAATAATTATTATCAAATGTGTAAACTTGATTTCTTTCTCCAGCTGTATCCATTCCACACCTTTCAATTAATTCATCTGGCAATATATCCGGAACTGAAACTAATTTGAAGCCTTTTTTTATTAATTTTGCTAACGTGTACTGGACAAGGGCATGCTCGATTTTAGCTAATGGGCCAATGAAATAATAGCTGCGGTCACCACAATAATTAGATAAATTTTCAGTTTTAAGGCAATATTTGACTTTATTTAACATACTTAATGGTAATGGTTTGAATTTAAACACTGGTTTTTGACCAACAGATTTTACTACTTCAAAATCACCTTGGATGTGTTCTACACGAGGGTGAGTTTTTTTAGAAACATCTTTAAACTTGTCTTCCAAACTAGGCATAGTCTTCTTAAAGGTTTTTAACGTGGTTGATAAGTTATTTTGCCAAGAAGAATAGCATTTTATGAATTGCTTATTAAGATCCACTTTCTTTGAACACATTTTTTGTGACAAACGTGACATAATGTTTACGGATTTTTTATGAACTTTACTCACCTATATTCAATAAAATGATCCACACAAACGATGATGAATATATCTTAAATTGTCCTATAAAATAAATACATAATATGTTAATTGTTAATCATAAATAACACCTAACTCTGGATTATTGTATATTGTATTCAAACTTCAATGTGTATATAACTAAGTAGTACATTTTTAAATATGTATTAGAAGATTACACTTACTATGTGAGTTAATGCAAATTATTGTTCTTTAAAAATAAAAGATTTATTATCAAACGCTTTTGAACTTTTAAGGTAAATACCTATAACATTATAATCATTATTAATATTATTGAATAATAAAACTACAACTTTAGTTTTTGTATATATTATTTGTTATTACTTATTTTCTAATTTCTTTACGTATTTACTCGCCCCGGTTTCTTATCAAATATGAACACACGTGTAGTTGGTTAACGATTTCAGTGCAACCGGAAAACAAAAATTATATTTATATTAGATAACCCAACGAAAAATCAAAAAATAAGCCTCAGCCACGGTATCTAGCTTCTAGCTTCAACTAAAATATATTTTTCTTAAATAACATTTTTATTTTTAGTGGGACTCCGTGGTAAATACCTGTTCATAGGGGAAGATTATAGACTATAAAGACATAATAATATTATCTTTATATTATAGCAAACACTGTTTAACACTGTGCTTATAGTTGTTGTACCACAGGATATATGAAATTAGTAGTGGTTTTACAGATATGTAGAAAAATATTAATAATAATAATAATTCTATATATCTGTGGTTGTACTACACTGTGTAATAAAGTTTTCTTTTATATTTTTACTGGATAGTTTAGTAAGATAAATAAATAATAATATCAAACACACAAACATAAACATTACTATCATTTAAAGTATTTGATATTGATGATATTATCAATTAATTATTTATTACTAATTAGTTAACAATTTACTGACCCGTTATTCATTAATATAAAATTCAAAGTTTGTGTTAATCTTTTTTTTTATAATATTAATTATAAGTACGAGTGTACAACTTTTTTCCAATTGTATTACTGTTTTGACAGTTTTGACAATATTTGTTATGGATCATTATTGCAAAAAATGTATTCAATACTGTTCATTAAGTGTACTTACCTACTAAAATTCATAATCAAAATTTACGTCTTAAGCTCAGTTCATCTAAATTAATTAAAATGAATCCAGAAAGCGAGATTATGAAACAAAAAAAAGTCACTCGTCATACTATACTTCATGCTTTGTACGATCGGGAAATAAACGGCATTAAGACACGCATGAATTGTATCAAATCTACTTACCAAGTCATTAATCCCAATTGTACAATTATAAACGTTGAGAAACCTCCTTGTTTTCTAAGAAAATTCACTCCTGATGGTCGCCACTTCATAGCTTTTTCTCAAGACCAATTGTACATTGAGGTGTATGCTTATTTAGGATGTTCAATGGCGGCTAAGTTGCTAAAGAACTATGAAGAAAATTGTATTGGCCAAGACAACAATGGTGATGTTGCTCGAAAGAGAATATTTGAAAGTCTTTTTAAACTGAAATATCGGATATTAGTAGCAGCGGAAGGAGAACAATTAAATAGAGAATGCAGTCTATTCACAGAAAATAGTTCCTATACTGTTTTGGGTTCTGTAGGACCTATTCCTAGAAACGTAATGCTTGAATACAATGACGTTTTCACCAATAATGAAGCAGTAACTCCTAATCTATTATTGCCATTAGAAAATTATACTATACATTTAATTAATATAAAAAAAGGGGCTGTTAGTCAACGCTTACACTTCAAGGCCGATAAAATATCATTATCTCATAACCAAGGTGTTTACCTGTTAAAAGATGTACTTGCAATTTTATCTGTTCAACATCAAATAATTCATGTTTACAACCTTATCCAAAACCGTTTCCATCTGTTGAGAAAAATTGGTCGATTTTGTTTTGAAAATGATCTTGCGTTTATTTCATCTGTGCACACAGATATAATTGCAGAAGATTATAAAACTCGTAATGAATCTTTTACCAATGGATTAAAAAACAAGCTAATGGTGTTTTTGTTTAAAAAAGCTAAACGTGAATCAGAAGTCGCTAGAACACAATACCCTCTTAGGAGATTTTATCAATATTACGATCAAGTGAGCTAAATATTAAGCAACAAAAATAATATAAAAATCATTGATAATTATTGTTTTGTAGTTTATGTCATTACGAATGTGGAAAATGCAGTTATTAGATGTAGACAATATGATCATCAGATATGCATCAGAAGACGTGGTCACTGCTAAAATTCAGGAACCAAGTACACAAGCATCATATTTTATGATTTACAATATGACAACAGCTGCGGTAAATTTATCATTTAACAAAAATAAGGTGTCAGGCAATTAAGATTTAAGTTATAATTGTTTTGATTTTAATTTCAAACATGGTATACTTAAGTGTAAAACATGAGAATTTAATTTAGGGATAAAATCATTGACCTATAAACTAATGGACAGCGCACAGAAAGATAAATCACCAGACGAGAGAGAGAAAAGGGGTTTTTGGGTCGTTGCACTATTACAGTGTGCTTTAGCATAAAGCCCAAAACATGTTTTTTCTCTCTCAGTTATGTCGTCTAAATTAACCAATAGCTGGACAGTGTGGGAAGCACTATTCATTAGTCTATAGGTCTATGGATACAATATACTAATTTAATTATGTTGTATAAAATTTTAACTAATTTAATTTTTCAAAATATTTTATCTAAAAATATTATATCTACTGTAGTATATATTATAGGGGTGGAATGCCTTTAAAATTCTTACCGGTAAACATATCAGGCTACTTATACTGTTTTTAGGCCACACTTTTCAATTTTACCCTTACTTATGATGAAATAGGTATTTTAAATTTGTGTTTGGAGTTAATTTAAAGATTGTATATTAATCGATCATCACACATTTCTTCCTTGGTTTTAACCAGAAAATTATAGCAATATAATATTACTCATTAGTATTATACAATAATATGCAAAATAAAAATGATATCATTTAATTCAATAGATCATCTAACTACGAAAGCAGTGAGATTCAAACAATGAAACACCTTCCACAATGTCCCCAAATTTGGACAACTTTCACCGAAAATGACCTTAAACTGACAAATGAGAAGGCGGCACTAATCACGGCTTATTGGATTAGGATCTAACTGACATAATAAAAGAAGAATAGATTATGAATAAAATTGTGTCTAGGTTAGCATTAAATTGGATGAATTAAAAAATAAAAACATGCAATTTCATCGCCATCCGAGCCCTACTTACTATTATATTAAGTTTGTTCTGTAAAATAAATTTCAGCCATTTAGTTTTGGAAGTTCTTAGTTCTTACCTTAAAAACTGTAATTCAATAGTTTATAAATTTCACCAAACATCATAAGGATCAGGATGTTAAATTTTCATTTAAATATAGTTACATATTATACATTATAGTTTATAATGATATTATAATAATCATATTACATCAAAAATCAAATAATAACTATTGTTAACTACAATAACAATTTCCTTTTAGAGGATGTCAGCGCACTATTTGTATTCTCTCTCTGGCCCACGCACAACATAGACAAAACGCAGTTATGCAGATTCATTTTTCTATTTTTTAAGGAATCTTAGAGTAATATCATCCATTACAAAATATATTTATAAATATAATATTTTTTATGTCATATTGATTTGTCTAAATATTGTCTCAAAACAATTTAAACATCATTTAAATGTACAACATATTTTTGTTTATTTTGAAAGTCAAATACAAAGTAAATAACAATAAATTATTAAACCAATATCATTCACTCCAAAATATTATTCTCTATCTTTTTTGTAATTAGTGATTTTACTCTAAGATTACTTAAAAACATATAAAATGATTCTGTGTTCATGCTTTTTGTCTATTTTGCGGGTGGGCCAGAGTGAGAAAATAAATATTGCGCTGACATCCTCTTAAAAATTACTTGAATTACCCAAGTAATGATGATTTTTTTTATATTATTCTGTCTAGGTTTTAAATGTTTATGAAAATACATCTAGTGATTTATTACGTGGATATGAGTATTTTTGTGATAATTTTCGTAATCCCTATCTTAACCCAGATGGATTTATGCCATGTTCACCATCAAATAATATATATTCAAGGTATATTAATTTATTATTCAGCATTACGTTTACTTTGTATTTTTTATAAAAATGTTTCATTTTAGGGATTCCCATGAAAAATTTAAAAATACAATGCTAAATGCTAGATTTGGTGGCACAATGGAAGCAAACAAACGAATATTGGGACAATTACCAATAGCAGCACAATCATTTTCCTGCTCTCCATATTTGGATACTTCCCTTTATAGTTATGATGAAAAGTGGGTGTCACCAATGGAAAGACCTAAAGTAGTTGGTGAATATCCAATAAGGTAAGGTTAAATCATTTTCTCTTGTTTTCTCATAAGTTATATAATTTAAACTTCATATTTATTTGTTTATAATATGTTAAAAAGGTTCTATTCAAGGGAATCGGGAACACTAAGCTTTTATCTGTATACTAGTGTATCAAGGAATAGACCAACGCAAGACCGCAGAAGACTGGTAGCATTTACGTTCCATCCTACAGATCCTTTTGCTATTAGCGTACAGAGGGATAATTTAGAGTATATTGTTAATTTTCATATACGGAAGGTGTACTTGCCTGAGTAATGGTAATTTGAAAATGTTGACTACTTTGATTGTCGTTTGGATCATATAATACAACATTTTCTAAGCAGAGCTCACAAAAGTAAATATCTAGAGTGGAAAATCTGTAGACTTTGTATTTTGAATAATTTTATCAGTTATTTAACAATATAAATTATAATCTTAAATAAATGATTTGAGATATTTTTACATAATGTTACAAATTATAATATTTTTTAAAAATTTTACGTGAGATCATTATTTCAAACCCCCCCCTTGAAATTTTTTCACCTAATAAATGTATTATTTATTTACAAAAACTATAGTGAAACTGAGTCAAGATGTATGGAATCAACTGTAGTCGTTTTGGTAGAGCAGATTCTTCCTGTCGTTGCAAATACTGAAAAGTTTATAATTCTAATGTTGAATTAATTGATATTGTAACATCATTCCAACATTAGTAGTAAAGTTACCGAGTTTTTATTTTGCACCATAGTATAACAGAGCAAGACGGGCAAGTTCTAGAGTGTGAAAAGTGAAACTGGGGGAGGATTCATCATGAATTATTTTTACAATTTATTTAAGTCAGTCAATATTATTAATGAATTATAACTTAATATTATAAATGTTTTTAATATAATTAATTTATAATGTCCGCATAATAAATACCGTACGTGGTATGCCTAAATGTGGATGATTTTGAAAAACTTCTAACACCCAAGTAGGTTTCAAACTAGTCATGAATAAGTAATATAATTTTGGTGTATACACTACATAAATGTATTATTGCTTTAGATTTTCCATCAAAAAAAGGGTTAAAATTATCTTTTGAATGTTAACAAAAGTAATAGGAGAATAAAGAGTTGTTTAGAACGTTATGAAAGAAATGCAAAAAACAAGTCTATAAAAGAAAGAAAATCAAAGAAAATTTGAAGTTGTTTAAGTGGTAATATATTTTTTTAAATGTTAGGTATAAATACAGTTCACTTTTACTGAACATACATTTTTTTATTACTCACTAAAAATCAACAAAATAAATAATTTTAATATAAATTAAGAGTATGTCGTACCCGCATGTATTCTCTCCATCTTACTCATTCGACATAAATTCAAAGCTCAAGTTATAAAGTTGATTTAATTTAAACTTTTTATCTTAACTAGTTACTTTTGGAACTTCATTAACTTAAGTATTAACTTACTAAATTTCTTTTTTAATTATTGAAATTAACGTATTCATTTTTAATTTCAAGAAGTAGGTTAGTTAGTAAGTTATGTTAATTTATTTTGTTTTTAATTTTATTATATTTCACTATTACAGTCTATTTTGTTTTCATGTCAAAAAATATTTACTGTGAGGTGTTTAAAATTAAAAGTTTTTTCAATTCTACTTATATGGAAATACTGTTCAAAGTATTAAGTATAATTATAAACACTAGTCTATAGTTTATATTTTTGGATTGAAAAAAAATTAAATACGCTAACGTTGAATAAAAATATTAACTTTTCTTTTAACTTAATAAAAAGTGTGTATTAAATTTTAACATAACTGAGTTAACCTATAATTAAATTAAATTTTAACTTTTTGTTATTGGATACTAACTTAACTTAACTGAGTTAAAAAAAATATCTAACTTGCCCAGCCTTGGATAAATTAGACCGAACCACAGGAACACTCACTCAAACAATTGAACGCCTTTGGAGATCGGTTGTACATTGTAACATTTTCAAACTATTTTGACTCTTTTTGAGCTATTTATAGCTATGATAATTTTTTTAAATTTTGTAAATTATTTTTCATTTAGAAATTCTATTAAGTTTTTTGTTTCATAACTTATACAAGAAGGTTTAATAGGTTTCCAACAAGTTTTTCTACCTATATTTTTGAAAGAGAGCACCATAAAGTCACGCTATTTATAACCATGAGATATTTTAGATTTTTATAAAAAAAATGTTTAAACTATAAAATTTTAATATTTATACAAGTATGCTATAGGCTGATACAACGTCTTGACCACCTTTTTTAATTTAAATTATTTACTTTATGTTTGAAATTTTAAAATGTTTTTTTACACTCGTACATTATTAACTGATTTTTGATAGTTTATTAATGTATAATAGAGAATATTTCACAAAAAGCACACATTACAAATCAATCATTAAAATCTGGATCATAATCAAAAATTAGTAATAACTGTGATTGTCTGAAGCGTTATTGTTTTTCAACCAACAGATATTTATTTTTAATTTACAATAAAAAAATAAAAGCACAAGTATTATAAAAAAAATGAAGAAAACAAAATATTAGTTGCAAATTTATTGTCATGATTTTCTTATTATCCAATATTAATATGAAAAAAAATTGTCTTAAACATAGTTAAGTAATATTTTTGTAAGTCTTAAATATAAGTCACTTAACGTATGGATATAATTTGTATATTATATATTATTATAATAAAAGTAATATAAATAATTGTTATGCTATACTAATTATATTATGGATAACATTTAAAGCTCAGGACAGAGTAATGAAGATGTATAATATAATGAATTGAACACTAGAATAATGAAAAAAACAATAGATAGTTCAATAAAATATGAAATATTATGTTAATTTGATTACAAGTAATACATATTTTATTTGATATACATTAATTTGGTATAGATTTATACGGTTATCTCCCAATACGTTGAACATAATATCTCAATATAATCATTACCTCAATTAAAATTATATCTTCCTTTAAATATTTGATACTTAAATGTTTAAAATTGTATAATATATATATATATATATATATATTATTAATATACAAATTATTCTAAAATAAAATAATAAAAAATGCAGTTATATTATTAATTAAAATTTATAATAATTAAGCAATAGATATTTGGTTTCATAGGAATGTATGCCTTATGATTTATTTTACCTAGTCTAATAACAATTCAACATTTTAATTAACAATAACTAGGCATTAAAACTAATAATCACATACATATAGGTGGTAAAAAAAGTGAGATTATATTGTTTAAGGTAAAATGTTTGGTTATGACATATTAAAAATTTTATTAAAATCAAACAGACAAGAAAACAAAGTATACAATTTTAAGCACTGAAAATGTATACACTCAATCGTTGAGTCTTACATTTAAAATATACTTTAAAAATATAATAGTAGATGATAATTAATACCATTTAAAATACATTTTGATACCATAAAATGTTAGGGTTAAAAAAATTGTCATAGATATAAGGTTAAATATTATGCAATTGTCATTTCAAATAAAAAAATTTGAAAAAAAAATGGTTTTTTAAGACTATCTTAAACTTATATGCTAAAAAAAAAATTTCCTACTCCATATAATAAAAAAAAATTAATAACTATAATTGATATAGGAAGACAATAAATTATTAAGATCAATAATTGAAATACTGGTGGATACTTAAAGCATTGTTATGTCCAATACTAAATTAACTGCTTATGGGCTCAATGATATTCCATAAACTCGCATACGATCCAAAACCAAATCCAAGAAAACCGATAATAATAATAATAATATCTTTAACAAACATCAGCGTGAACTCTTTACCAGAGCAATGATCCCAGAATGTCATGAGTTCAATAATAGGTGGAAAGATCAGAGCTAGTGCTGAGCTGCTGAATGATCCCACTAATGAGATGATAGCTGATAGGTTTGGAATGGCAGCTGCTAAAGCAACTATAAAATACATAAAATGAGCTTTTAGAATTTAATAAGTAATACAATTTTACCAAAACTCTATACTATATATATTATATACAGTTATATATTATCTATGGTCCTGCAAGAGAACAAAGCCATTTTTGTCCTGCTGTGGCATGTTCTTTCACTGGACAGAGTATATATATTATGAATACAGATATAGTACAAGTATATTATATATAATATTTAGTATTTACATGTTAGTGTGACAAGAAACACTCTGATACTCAATTCAGCATTACGTTGGCTAGACTGTGAATGAAAATATCCTTTTAAAGCAGGCCATACAATACCAATTGGAACATAGAATTGGAGACCATAAGACAAAAATATTGAGAATGCCATTGCTGCCCGGACACTTTGGGCTAACCTGAAACATTTTTGTTAATAAATATTAAAAAAATATATTATTTTATATTTTTAAAATGTCAACAAGAGTTTAATAATTTTAAGTATAATATACTCTATTCTAAATAAGTTTGGAAAAACCGCATAGCCTCAGAATAGTAAGACCACTGTGATTGTCTAGTAGCTGGAAGCGTACCGGCTGTCATCGAGACTGCACATGCGTAAACCGTGATGTGTTTTCTTTTTGATTTTTTTCCAAATTTATTCGGAGTATAGTATTTGTTTATCAGATTTCAGATGATAAACAAAAAAAAAATGATTAAATAACTAAACTCAATAGTATAAGCCAATAGTGTAGCTTAATCAACAAAAAGTTAGATCATAGGACAAACATTACTATAAATTATAACTTAAAAATATGAAAATATGAATATTAAAAATATGAAATGTACCTTGCATACATCAAATAAACTTGCTAAAACAAATTAATACAATGCTATTTTTTTTTAAATTGAACATTTCTATTTCAAAATCACAAATTTTTAATCTGTCCTACTAATGTTTTCTTATCTTAATAAACTATAAGAGATTATTCATTTATTTTACATTTTATATTAATTAAAATATTTATTACAACACATTGAATAGTTCTTATCAAGATCATTGAACAATATTTTTTAATTGGTGTAATAAGGTGTACATAGAGGTTAAATATTTACCTATGTATTGTACATTTTCAGTAATATGAACTGCAATAAAATTAGTATAAGTACTTGCATTATTAATTTTCAATCAGTGGGTACTATTATTAAAATTAGTAAAACTAATAAGAAAACTTTAAATTTCTAATTGGACAAAAAATTACAAAAAAAGATTAGTCAAACCTTACTGTTTTTAATTCACATATTTAATATTTTTAATCCATACATTTTAAGAGTTGACTGTTTTTACATCAGTTTAAAGCCTAAAGATTATAATGTTAAAACAGACAATTCTATATGATGTTTTAAATTTAACAATTGATATATTATCGATCTTTAGCTCATATGTACTTATTGTACATTTAAACTGTATATACAATGTAAAACATTAAAAATTTTCAAACTTAAAAATATATTATTGTAACCTTTAGGTTAGAAAAAATATTGTTTAGCTGGCTTTAAGGATTAATTTTTAAACAAAATTAAACATTAACTATATTTTAAATTTTAATATAATATATTCAATTTTTGAAATGTGAATTTACAAATTATTTAGAAAGAAATAAGAATAAGAATCATTATATTCTAATAGCATGCAATTGAAATAATTATTTATGTAATAGATGAAAATAACTATAACAATAATTGTTATAGTTTTTTATATTTAAATAATAATTATTACAATAAATTTTATTTTTTAAAACTATAAAAAACATTTATTCTATGTTAACTGCAGTTTAAATAAACATGTTTTACTTACAAATCTTCAGAAGGAAGATTCAAGGTAATACTTCCTAATTTAACAGCTTCTCCATATCGCAAGTATCCAAAAAATCCAATTGACGTATACAGACATGTTACAATGACCATTCCAGTATTTAAAACACCAGTCATTCCACCAAAAGACTCTGGATTTTTCATGTTATTTTCCAATGGTAAAACCTATTCATAAATTTACATATTATATAGTGGAACACTGTTGAATGCATTTTGTTTGTAGATTTAAAATTATAATATACCATTCCAATGCCTTCAAATGCGTAAACTGCAGTTCCAAAATAAAGGGGTAACTGTTGCCAAGAAGAAAAAGCTTTGACACTTAATGTTTTTGGAAGTCCTTGAAGTAAGTAGAAAAATGTTATTCCTAATCCAATTACAGTTAATATGGTTGCTAAAAAAGATGCCGGAGTCAGGTACTTTAGACTCTTTACACAATTCAAAAGTATCATTGGCACCAGTAGTATAAGCAAGTATGATTGAACAGACATTTTAACAGAAAAGTAATGAGTTATCACCTAAAAATATTTAATAGTTATAATAATTCAGTTCTTAGAAATATTTTTAAATTATTTACCTCTTGTAAATTAGTGGCCACAAACAAGAAATACACACAACAAAAGCCCAGTTGAGTCATAACTAGGAACGTATTAATAAATTTACTAGCAGCTGATGAATATTTTTGTAATTTGGGTGGTCCATATTCAAAAGCCATTTCTGCGACATTAGGAAATGAAAGAGATGGTCTTTGTGTTCTGACACATAATTCATGAGAGCACCGAACCTAAACAAAGTACAGTCAAGTTGTTACTAAAAATACAATTTAATATAATTAACTATTGAAATGAGTTTTATATATCCGTACCAATATATGCATACAATGTGTGCAAACAGCTCCCAAAAGTGCTGTACATACTAAACCTACAACCCAACCAGAATTTCTGAATGCATCAGGCATAGCTAAGATTCCAGTACCAATATTTCCCTTTAATAAATGTATCATGGTATCAAAATTCCTTAAAAAATAAAAGAAGTATTAATATTTAAATTAAATTAACAAAATACATCTATGTAATGCACTAAAATATAATTTTTAGGACACACAATATATAATATAACATAACATAATATAATTTTTGGATAAACTAAATTACAATATAAAATAAATATAATATGCATAATATTATATTTAGTGATCTTGATTTAAAATTACGATAAATTGTTCTTGATAAATAATAATTGGCACGTACACTATGCATATGTAAGGTACACATTAACATAAACTTAATTAACCTATTGAATATTAACAATAAATGGTTGAGGTATATGTTTATTGATAACTATTAGGTAGTTATTGGAATTTTTCTACTTATTCAAATAATTCAACTTTGTACACATTATGATAAGTAATTTATATCAAACCTTAATAAAATTACTATGAAAATGATTAAATAGCACGTGAATCATAAGTCCTAGTTCACGTGATTAAAAGTTGTGTATTCTTTTCTATTTTATTGCTTACATTTGACAAATAACTTTTAGATCATAACAGCCAGTCATTATATTATTGCCCATTTTAAAAGGATAATTTGTTTGTCATTAGTCATTACTCATTAATAATAAAAATATTATTTAAAACATTCAAACTAGATATTATAATAATTAACAAATTAAATATCAATAATAACTTACGATGTCGGATTTTCTAATTGTCGGTTCAGCAATGGATTATAATCTGATGCTGATCCACCATTAGCACCATTTTTTTCCAATGATTCATTCATTGGACCACTAGAAATGTTTGTATCTGGTAATGTTCTAGGAGATGGAGAAAGAAAATTACTTCTAGAATATCAATAAAAGTAATCATTTTAAATAGTAATAATTAGTTATTTTAATTTTAAAAAATTAATATTAATTAAGAAAAAAATTATAATTATTATATTTTTTTTTTACACAGGTACATAATAAATTTAATAAGTAAATACTTATATTCTATATAATTAAAAATTGTAAATGTTTAAATGCATGGTAAGGTATATTTGTGCAAAAATACACTATAACAAAATTGTTTTCCTTTAAAATACATTAAAAACATTTAAAAAGATAAATGTACTACACTACTATGTACAATAAATCTAATAATAGTGCAATTTTTATAATCTAGCAGTGATATATTTAGTCCAAAATGTAAACTAACTTACCCATTTTGGTTGTAGAGTGTAGCTGTACCAGTTAATAGTGGTTTGTCTTCATTCACTCTAGAAGTTTTTAAAGTCATTTTATCACAATTTACCTAAAATATAATCAGTTTTAAATTAATGTGAAACCATTCTAAAAAATTAAAAATACATAAATAGTTCAAAAATCAAAATATTTATAAAAATTAACAGTAAGTTATTCTTTGCATGGATATTTAAAACTACACAAACGTTTAATTAAATAATTGTGTGTAATTATGTGATTTGTTTAGTTATAATAATATACTAATTGTGTGATGTTAATCCTAATTTATAAATATAAAATATAATTAGATTAATTCTTATATCATGTTTAAAAAACTCAATGAACTTACTCTCTATAATTATTGTTAAAAAAAAAATATACACTTTTAAAACATTACAATCATAAATTATGTAGAATTTAGTTTATCAGAAGAAGTGTTTATAGTTTGACTGTTGTAATTCAAATAACGATTATATTTTGTAACTGAATGAAATAAATATTTATATACTCCTACTCTCATTTCTTATCTTTGTGACGTAAGTGAACAATGCAGAAAAAACTAATAATCAATACATAATATTTAAGTTAGTAATAATTTAAATAAATATGTACCTATACATTTTAGATTCTGAGTGGAACTATGAATGTAGTGATTTTACAATGTGTTTTTTTTCTTTATTTTTTATTATTTTTTTATTTTTTTTGTGTCTGCCATCACCTTTTAGGACAGTAAAAGTGCTTAGATTTTCTTCAACAGTATCTTTTATAATAGGAAAGTGAATCTAGTTGGTACTTTGGGAGATCAAAAGTAAAATTTTTCCAGTATTTTTCAAAAGCACCATAAAAAACAAAAGAAAATTTAAGGAAAAACGGGAATTTTTACGCAAAATCGATCTTTTATTAAATCGATTTTGGTTTTTGGCGTAACTCTAAAACAAATGACCGTAAATACATGAAATTTTTACTAAATGTTTAAATTAGCATTTTCTATACCTACATCATAACATTTTCCGAATATTTTGACTTAATTTGAGCTGTTTACGGACATTTTCAGTTTCCATTTTTTTTGGTTTTTTTTCTATAATTATCAATAAAATGTTATTTGTTGCTTAAAAAAGCTTGAAAGTTTAATAGAAGGTTCCTAGTATATTGTTTAA
The DNA here is from genome assembly GCF_019925205.1 of Metopolophium dirhodum. Classification (NCBI taxonomy): domain Eukaryota; kingdom Metazoa; phylum Arthropoda; class Insecta; order Hemiptera; family Aphididae; genus Metopolophium; species Metopolophium dirhodum. The sequence continues at coordinate 33,561,159 of NC_083562.1, forward strand.
GAGGTAAATTAAAAAAAAATTAAAAATTCAGTCGTAATTTTTTTCATAAGCATTTAAAGTTCAAATATTGACAAAATACCGAAAAATCACGAAAATTAGCAAATTATTTTGGGTTGAAAATTCATAAAAATTTTTTTTTTAAATCTAAGATTTGAAAATTTAATACAAGATTGATCATAAGTTTGTCCACCTTTATCAAAAAAAAAATGTCTACAAGCAAATTAAATTCAATTTTTATGAGCGTTTGAAGTTCATATTTTTACAAGATTGGATATTGACTCGATTTCTCATGTAGCGGTTTTGTTATTTTATTGTTATTCAAACAGAATGACTGTAGATTCATGAACATTTTACAGAATGTTTTCATTTTCCATACACCATAAAATATTGACTCTTTTTTAGCTGTTTACGGACATTGTCAGTTTTAAATTTTTTTAGTTTTTTTTCTATAAATATCAATAAAATTGTATTTGTTGGGTAAAAAAGCGTGAAAATTTAATGCAAACCTATTGTTACAATAACAGTTGAAAAATATTAAAAATACACACAATTTTTTTTATAAGGATTTAAAGTTCGAATTTTGACAAAATGTATCAAATAATAAATTTAATAATTATTTTGTAGTTAAAAATTTGTAAAATGTTCAAATTTTATAGCTAAGGATTGAATATGTAAAACAAGGTTCCACATAAATAAGTTATAAACTATAATATATAAATTACTTTATTCACAATAATATCATCAAATATATTTAGTAATATCATAGGCTGACTGGCTATTTTCGCTCAGAATTGTTTTTCTTATACAGTGATATTATATCATTGAATTCAAATTTAACACCATCCATTGCCCACTTGTAAACTTCTGTACAGCAGAGCGACACCCACTTGTCCACCTTTTTTTGTTTATATATATAATATATACAATTAATATATTTATTATTTTAATTTTAACTAAGAATATATAAATGATTTTAACAAAACCTAATGTAACCTAAAAAAAGTGCATGAATAAAATAATACTTATGTATAGAAGATATACGAGTATATATAAGTATAAGTATATATAATATTATATAAAAGTTAATTGAGGGTCCAACAATTTTAATCTATACAAATATAACTTTAATTATATAGATAAGTTTTAATTGTAAATAGGGGGGAGGGGAGGTGGTTTGTGAATATGAGACCTTCAATTAAGTATATTGCAATATATTAGTTTTTTTTTTTTACTAGGTATTATTATGTTACTAAAATAGCGTAAATTAATTTAAAATTTAAAATTATATATTTATTATTACCTCAAGTAAAATAGTTATTAAGTTAACATGATTTTTAATAAATGTTTATATAATCTCTATAAACTAGATTAATTAATAATTATTATTAGGGCCCAGAACTTTATGCTTTTTTACCTCTAATGCATTGCTCATTTTTACAGACTTTGATTGAATGTAGAATTTAATGGTAACATGCTAATTTTAGGTTATTGTAATTGTATGGAATTTCATACTTTATGGTAATTTATATTTTATTGATTTCTAATTGACTATATTGCATTTTTATTATTTTTCATAAATTATTGCAGAGTAGTCATGTGTCAACATTATTTCTATGAATGAAAAAATAAAATACTTTTTCAGAATTATTATTGTCTCTTATTTGTACGACATCAACTATTTTAAATTTCAAGTAATGAGAAAATCAAATAAATACCTACTTATTCTACTCAATTTAAAACAATATTAAAAAAATTCAACATAATTTAGAATCTGAGTAAGATCACTGGTGAGGTGACCAGAGTACTTAAAATACAATAATACCACAGTGATAATTATATGAAAACAGGCGTTAAGATTTAATTAATAAATTATATAGGTATAAATCTTATAAAATATATGTATCTCTAATTGAAAAATATTTTTTTTTAAATCTTTTGATAAAGTTAAAATAATCTAGGCTCATAAAATAAAAATTAAGCTAGGTACCTATTTTGTTTATTTTTACTTTAAACACTTGTGGTAAACTAAGATTACATTGCAATTATTATAAAATTGGGACAAAAGCTATATATCCATCTTGTTTTTTATAAAATATGTAATTTTGGGTTTTAATATTTAAATTTTTCAATTACAAGATAAATTATAATTATCAATATTCCTATTTCCTAAACAAAAATAAAACTATTAACTCCTAATTAATGCCAACATGATTATTTCTCAACTTCTCATTCCTGTGACCTTAATATAATTGATAAACGTACAGATTATAATATGATGTGTTATTTAATTTGTGATAGAGGTACATGTGTATAAATTCAAGATTATAAATGTATATAAACATAATTAACAAAAAGAAAAAAAAATATTGGCTATCTTAATTAGTTACATTGAGTCTAAGTTAAGGCCACAAGAACCCAAAAAGTGGGGTGCTATAATTGTAAATGTCTAAAGGTACGTTTTCCCTGTAGCGTCTAGCCACATTACCGGTATATAGGTTGGCGTCTGAGGTCTGACGTGGCTGTGCTGTTCTACTGTTTGACGCTTTAGGGAAACCATACTTTAACAGAGCAGTGGGGGGGCTTTGTCCCCCCTCATACCCCTAATTTCTAAAATAACATAATCTTACAAGTTACAAAACGTTAATACAAAACTCACGGGAGTTTACCAGTATTACACAGTCGACCACAGCGTACATATATAAAGTGCTTTTAGATGTGACCCATTGGCTAAAAATAGCTTGTAACTCGTAAGCAATATATTTAAACGTAAGGTGTATCATAATGCTAATTGTCTATCAAATATAGAAATATGTAATAATTTATAACAAATTAATATTATGACTCAGTGGCGTACCCAGGAATTTTTAAGGGGGGGGGGGGGGGTAAATTTTTTTGACATGTAAAAAGTATACAATAAGTGATTTGCACCTTAAGAATTTTAAATTCTGTTAATCAATGGGAGGGGGGATCCAGACCAGCATACCCCTCCCTTGGGTATGCCCTTGAATATGACTCAAGTCATAATTATTACCATAAGTTTTAAATTTTTTCCGGTTAATATTCCATAGGTAATTTAAAAACATAAAATTGATAGTATTTCTCCATAATAATGATATAATAGTTAGACCTAAAAAGCTAGAGGTACTAAGACCCTTTTCACCCCCCTAGGTGCGCCAATAGGGATAATATAAAATATATTATATTATAATCATTATAACATTTGTTACTAAAAACAAAATGATAGAATACCTATACTTGCCGCGGAATAAGATCATGACTGTGTGGCAAACCGTTTTGCGTCCGTTTCACATAGCTGGTTTTTGATTGGTTCCCCAAAGTGGTCGCAAGGACAAGCAGTGCGGAGGAAGTTGTGTTGACTGCGCGACTAGTCATGATCTTATTCCGCGGCGGGTATATAGTCCATTATATCTTATTTATTAACCTTCAAATTATTCAATATAATTTATTTATTTTCTGTTTAAATATCCAATTATCTCTAAAATTGTACTTCAAACATTTAACACAAAAATTATGCAAGTGTTTTTTTTTTTTTTACATTGGTAAGTCTTACAACAAATTACAACAAAAAAGACATAAAGTATTATGTTAAAAAATAGTGTTGTGTATTAAATATTCCAGTTTTCTCAATTAAAAAAAAATATATTGGGATTATCTTATTTTTGATATTCCTAAATACTTACCTAACTACCAAAGTCAAAAAAAAAAAGTCTTACAAACATTTGAAATAATAAAAAATGTATATTGCGATTACTTCACTTGGATGAATATTTTTAGTTTTATTTGAAAGCGATATTAATATATAATTTTAATAAAAATGTGAATAACAATGAAACCATGTATTAGCACAAATATTTTTTCTTTTATCAATGGCACCATTAATTAAAAAATAGTTGTAATTTATTAATTAGGATACTGTGCACAAAATATTATTTATTTGTTTGTAAAATGAATTGTTGAAATTTGTTTTATAATCTTCTTTATACATATTATATAAAGAAAGGTAATAACCTAACCTTTATCCCACTCTATTATAATAAGCTGCTTATCTGTGTTTTAATTAACATATTATACACTATACAGTTTGTTGAATTTGTGAAAATGTGTATCTACTACTTATTAGTCAAAATGTAATCATTATGAAACTAAAATCTTAAAAAAAGATTGCCATACTAATACACTTACGTAATTTTTTGACCTTTTAATGGTTTTTCTAGCAGAAAAAATTTGAATATACATAAAAAAAACATGAACTATAAATAATTAATTTACAATATCTAGATCATTTAAAAAAGTAGGATTTTCAAGATACCTAATAGAGCATTATAAACTGGAATTTATTGTCACAACTAATGAACTAACTATTGTCAATTTTATTATATAGTATATACATATATTATAATTAATGTTAAAGTAGTATTTATTCTTTAGATTTTTTTTAGGTGTTTGGTGATTATAATTAAAATGTAGGTAGGTAATAGGTAGGTCCTATTAATTCATTTTCTTAACTACCTATAATAATTAGTTAATCATTAATTAGGAATGATTAACTACTCACATTACTCGCTTGCGCTGGCTTTGCTGCTTGGACTTTGTTATGATTATCATTAATGCTGAAGTCCCCATTGATCTCGGTCTAGATATAATAATACAAATGTGAATTACCATTTAGCAATTAGTTACTAACAATATATATTATATATATTTGCATCAATGTAACGTAATGCCATTATATATGCATACCATATTGAAACAGTACTCACAGTCATATTGGTAGTCACAAATTGTTCAAATAAATTTCGGGAGTAGGTATTCAATTTTTTATTGCTGATGTTTTTCTATTCTATCAATGATTTTCATCATTTTTGAAGTTGTCGACCTTATTTCCGACATTTACGTACCAGTGTGTCACACAATAAAAAGAATTGCTGACAGCACAACAAAAAAATATTTCTCAATTTACTTAACAACAACAAACACAATAAAGATCAATTTAGTCTCATTCCCGTATTACCAAATGGTAAAATAGTAATAGTAATAGCATTGAGTATATTATAATGGTGAACGCTGCCATTTCCGTTATCTCATTATATTTGTTATCTATGCGTGCGAAAGGCTACAGCTGTTTGGTGATATCTAAATGATAATATTATTATTTATTATCACAGATATTATTATATTATATATCTGTGTTTATTATAGTTCATGTTTATTATTCAAATCATAGACCAATTAACTAGTGGTAGTATGGTCTATGATTCAAATATTATTAAATAATAATAATATATTGTTCATTTATACTATTTATTATTCGATATTCGCATTTTATTCGATATTTCAATATCATAATTCATAGAATCGTCGACACCGTGGGGAACCTACCATAGTTCTCCACTTCTCCCAATGTAAAATATTATTGTTAACGAAGTACACACAGATCTTGTATGATGGTGACGAAATGACGAATTATTAAAATTGTTCCATAAAATAAGCGTAACCCACGCACTAAATAAAATGATAAAACGCCTCCAAACACAGGACATTCTTTTGTTCAATGACTATTTTATTTGTTGTTTAGTTAAGTAGGTCATCTGAGTCATCAAATCATAACATTTTATATCATGAATGCACATTATTTATACCTATAATATGAATAAATAAAATATTCATATTAAGTCGGGGTATAATATATATTAGTATATTACTATAATACTATTATAATTATTATAATATAATATACAGTTATTTATGTATCATATCAAATTAATAGTAAATAAATTATGAAATAATACACATATAACATATAAGTGTTTAAGTCATATAAGTCAGTTATAAGTTTCGTAACCTACCCAACTTAGGTACTGGCCAGAACCTATTATTGGTTATTGTGTTATAATATAATAATAATATCTAATATTTTATTACATTTATATATTGCAAAATAAACAACAACTGTAACAGTGTAACCTTCAAATTAGGAGTATAGTACGCTGAACAGTAAACGAATGATGAGTAAAATTTAATGACTATAGCCTATAGGTAATAATAGTATAGGTAATATGTGAAAAATGCACTTCAAATACAAATATAACAAAATATGCACTTTTATATGGAAAAAATACTTAAATATGCAAAATAAAAAATATTGCATTCAACTTCTAGTATTATGATATGAAACAAATTTATATACCACGTATTTATGTTTTGAATGATTATTGAAAAATATGCAAACTCCTAACGTCTTAGATCTAAATTAATATATTATCTTATCAACGTAAAATTGCAAGAAATTACGTTTAGATTTATTAGATTTAGTATTGTCATATTAAACGAGGCCCAATTTAAACGAGCAAACAAATAGCCAATAGGTATTTGTTTCTTAAAAAAAAGTTAATATTAATTTTTATTTTTTCATTGTATTATTGTAAAACAAATTAAAAAACCATCAAAAAAATAAAAATTTTATGAAAACAACACTATACATCGATAATATTTGTGTACAATATTATAAGGGGGGATACATTATTTTCGACAAGAAAAGTGGAGGGATGGAAAATGTAAATTATACAAAGACACAAAGTGGAGGGATGTCATCACACCGTTCCCCCTCCTCTATGACCACTGCTGATGTTGAAAATCGAAACATTTTTTAATTTCAACTATTTATCGTGTGTACACAGTTGTAGATACCACGGCTCTCACACATATTATAATATTGTAAAAGCATTGCCTTCATCGCTCCGCTCAGAATATACCTAATAATATAATTATGTATGAAATACAATAATAATAATATTATTGTCATCAGCTAGTAATTATTTATTATTAGAAAAGTATGTTAAGAAGATGTCACACCCGCATGTGTTGTCTAATTGTCTACTTGTCTCCGCCGTACAAATGTACAATAAAGCAAAAACTGTTTAGCGTGGGACAACTTTTATCTTTCTGTGTTTGTAGTAGTGGCTCCAAAATTTCTGAACATATAGGGTGGAAAATTATCTATGCAACAGCGGGCAGATAACATAAATACAATAAAAACTTAAAGTTATTTGCTTCTAAACATTTGGTTTTTTTCATTTGCTTATAAAAAATGATTGGATAGTGCTATTAAAAAAAAAGAGCACGCTGTTGCACAGATAAAGTTCTTCTTTACGTGTTGTCAAACGTTGGCAGTTTTACAACAAATAAGGTGCGAGAAAAGTTGTCCGCGCAAAACAGTTTTTGCTATGTTGTACATTTGTAAGACGGAGATTACACATGCGGTTGTGACATCCTCTCAATATAAATATTAAGAGGACGTGTGAGTACGTGACACCGTCTTACAAGTGCCTAACATATCAATTTTTTTTTTTTTCGTTTATTCTATGAAAATTTACAATCTATAGAATAAGTGATACAATAAGTCAATGTGAGAAAAGTGAAAAATATGAAATAAGGTTAACATATTTTAACGCGAATCGCGAGATTAGGCAGGATAGCCTGTGGTAACACCATAATAATGTATTATACCTAACAGGTATTATAATACAGAAATAAAATATTAATAGTAACAGATTAGTGTTATCTTATATCTACTATCTCCAAGTGGAGTGTTATAAATTATAATGAGCAATATGACGGAGATTATTATGGAGAAATAATACCTTTAGCAAGCATTGAATTTAGTACAGAAAAGGGGAGGGAGATGAGGGGACGGATTAGTCGATTAGTGAGTTCAAGTTAGATAAGAAACTTAAACAATTTCGCCTATATGATCCGGTTGTGAACTTTGATTCCCGGTGGCTTCTGATTATGATTTGTTTGTAGTCTGACGAGGATTGGAAATCGGGCCTTTCCGGGACTTTCGGATAGACTTTTTTGAAATTGGTGGTGGGTCCTTGGAGCACAAGGCGCATTTGGCGGGACTACTGCGGTCTTTGGTGCAGTCCTCCATGTGGTGGTCTTCCCCACATTTGACGCATCTCGAATAATTGTGAAGACAATTATTTTTCGTGTGTCCACAATCTTGAAAATTGTGGCATTGTGGAGGGCAACGTGTTTTGATGTGTGGTTTCTCGATAGAAACTTTTGTGTTGAGTAGCGATGTCGTTGTTAATGTCTTGAGGTTGAACCTCTACAAAGAAAAAAGGAAGGGGTATTTTATCTTTGTTTTTGGCGTTGTGAACGTATTTAACATTGTGACCTAATTCGGCCAACGCGCTGATTATATCGGGCACTAAAGTGGAGTGATGCAGGTTTGGGCAGTGATTGGCGGTGGTGACGGGAGGTGTATGTGCGGAAACTGGAATCAGTTTGGCGTAAAAAGTCCATGATACTATAATATTATAGTATGTGCGACTAAAAAGAGGTTGAATCTTAAGGTATGACGCCATGACGGAGACGCTCTGCAAGCGAAACCATTCGGGCTGGTGATGTTGATCAAGGCGGTTTTGAAGGCGGAGAAGTCCACTATCATAGCAAATCTTACGCTCAGCCGATCACGTTTAGCTCAGTTATAGTTTAAAAATTAGAGTGAATTGACCTCTTATAAAATCTAAAGGTAAAAATATTATCTTGGGCTTCTCATAGACTTTAAAATCAAATAATAATATTAATTTTTAAATATTTATTCTGTGATATTATTGCGGAAGTTTCTCGATAATATCATTAACATGGACATGTACATAATATTATTATTTATACGTCTATGATTATTACCTATATTATTATTATTATTATTTAATATTAATTATTATTGAATCATGTTTATACAGTGACATCTAGTGACTTATTAACACACTAAAATTTTTTGTAGCTAACTTCTTGCTATCATCCGTAAAACCGTAACCGTATCATATCCCACACTCGTTGCTAACTTTGGATATCTAATTCAATCTTTTTTGTTGTTGCTATGATATAGATATGGTAATATGTTCGCAGGCCGCCCTGTACTGTATACCGACTGAAAGACTGAATACTTGTGTTCTCACGGTTTTTTGCTTTTAACTTTTCATCCATTTCAATCCGTCGAGAACCGTTCTAATACTTCACCATGGTTGCGTTTTCGGGATCTGGCGATTCCAAACAGGCGACTAATGCCTATAAAGACAAGAGCAAACCAGCTGAAATAAGAAAAAGCAACATCTCAGCTGCTAAAGGTTTGAGCGAAACATACGACACTTATATTTATTCAAGAATACCTATTAAGTTATTAAGTTTTTCTTAAGAAACTAATACGAATATTGTATACTGGATTTCAACCCTTATTGTTACCGTTTCAATCTTCAGCGTAATAAAAAAAATAAAAAACTATACTGTTTTCTACTTGCTTGTAGTTCAGTTTCGTGTTAATTCAGTTAAAATCGTACCTATACATTATTTAACTATTTAAATTGAGTTGATTTGATTCCTTGTTTATGTAGAACAACATTTATTATTTTATTAATTTCAAAACTTCTATATGGTTGTATTAATTAACATATTCGGATTAACGTATAAGTAGTAGGCAATATATTAGTGGTATATCACTACATTTTAAAAGAAACAAAGAAGAGGCTAATTTTTGTTATGGATATTGTACCTATTGAATTTTAATGGAAATATACATACATGCTTAACACAAACAGACAGGGGTGGACTGGGGAAACTATTTGGCCCGGGAAATCTATATTTTGACCGGCCCTTGCTGTTTTGTCATCACAAAATGTAAAAACTTAAATATGGTACCAATGTTTTAACAAAATATGATGGCTGCATCCTTTGTTCATCTTCAATTTTCTCAGGAAACAACTTGGAGCTCAACTAGAGATTCAATGTGTTTAGTAATTAATTATCCTTAGTACAGAGTATAATGTATTAGGTACTTATTTTCTTTTACCTATGTAGGCCTACTCTATAACTGAGTCGTTATGGATGAAAAACATTTGTCAATCTCTAAACTGTGCCAACTTGATTTTTTTAAGAGTTTCCTTTTTCTCTCTGACTTTCTCAGTATCACCCTGTCTTTTAGTTTCCATTTTAAATAAGCAATAGTGAAGTAACTATTACAAAATCACCAAACAACACACTGCAATAAAATAAAAAAACAAGTAAATAAATTCAGTTATATTAATTAAGAATGTTACATTGGACCGTATTGGACGTACAAAACTGTATGTAGAGTTATCAGCTTATTTATCAACCCATGAATAATATTATATTTTATTATTATGTACAATATTTTAATATTATGTACAATTTATTAATCTTATAATTGTTATTGTGTACCTGTTATTTATCTTGAAATGCTGTGATGCATAGGAATAAATTTAGGGAGTAGTTTTAACCCCTATATCTTCCCAAATACGCAACATACTTATTGTTAACTAATGATAAATACATTATTTTTATTTCTAGCTGTTGCTGATGCTATCCGTACAAGTTTGGGACCAAAGGGAATGGATAAAATGGTAAATATGTGTTAACATTTATTAATAAGTATAAATACAATTTTATTAGGACTTGAACTTTATCATCATAAATACCTATATTTTTTACATATCTCTTTATATTGAAATATCTTTATTTCTATAATCGTATATTTAGATCCAATCGGCAAATGGTGAAGTAGCTATTACAAATGATGGTGCTACAATTTTGAAACAAATGAATGTAATACACCCAGCAGCAAAAATGGTAATACTTAATTAAGTTTATTTGTATACATTTAAAAATGTTTTTGTAATAAATCATTAATATTTATTTGTAGATAATTAAATCATCTTTAAAGTATTTTATTTTGTTTTACTAACATCTTTTGTGAACAATTAACCAACACTGAAATTAAGTGGTAAATCATAGGTAAACTCTTAGATCATATACTATGGATTGAGCTACAGGCTAAATATCTGAAGCCAACATAACTAGGGTGAATATGTGCAAATGTGCATGTGTACAATTGATATCACGCATTCACGCGTACGATTGGTACATCTGTGATCGCCGCTAGTCTAGTGATAAATATGATAATGATAAATATGCGATGAGTACTGACTCGTCTTTATGATGTCTTCAACAGGTAGTACGCGTTTATAATGCTGTAGCTCTATCCATAGTATATGATCCTTAATTAACTATTACCTAATTTTTTTTTGGGTTAAGTTTGATTAGTATTTAGTTCTACTTACTAGTTTTCTTACCCACATGAATCCAAATAATCTTAAAATATTACAATTAACTGTAATATAGTTATTTTATTTTTATTCCATTCAAATTTCAGAAAATATCAATATTTAAATATGAATAAGTACCCAATTTTTCCATTGTTAAAGAATAGATACCATATATTTGTGAATTCCTATTAATTTTTTAGGCATCTATAATTAAATCTTTAAAGTTTAAACAATATATTATATGTTTATCTCATGGTATTATGATTTTTTTTTGTGTTTAGTTAGTTGAATTGTCAAATGCTCAAGATGTTGAAGCAGGAGATGGTACAACTAGTGTCGTTGTTATCGCCGGAGCCCTATTAGAAGCTTCTGAAAAACTTTTGCAAAAGGGTATCCATCCTACTGGAATTTCAGATGGATTCCAAAAAGCTGCTGCCAAATCTATTGAGATTATAAAAAATATGGCTACTCCAATACTACTAACTGATCGAGAAAGTTTAGTTAAAAGTGCTTCAACTGCTTTAAATTCTAAGGTGGTTTCACAACAATCATCATTGTTAGCTCCTTTAGCTGTTGATGCAGTTTTAAAAGTTGTCGATCCTGCAAAAGATACCAATGTTGATCTGAAAGTATAAATAATTATGATTTGTAAATAAATAAACCTGTGTTCATAATTTTCTTTTTTATATAGGATATTAAAGTTATCAAGAAACTAGGAGGAACTGTTGAAGATACTAAGTTAATTGATGGCCTAGTGTTTACACAAAAATCTTCAAATGTAAATGGTCCAAGGAAAATTGAGAAAGCTAAAATAGGACTTATCCAATTTTGTATATCGCCTCCAAAAACTGATGTAAGTAACATAGTATACACAATTTTTATTTATTTCTATTTATTTATTTATTTACGGAGTAAATCCATTTATAATAGTAATAATATATAATATAGCAGTATAACAAACCTATGAGGAAACATTACATTTAGTGATTGGTGGTTACATATTATTTATAACATAAATATAGTATAATAAGAGTTGACAAAATATTAAATAATTAGTAATTAATTACAAATTAAAGTTGAATTAACTGTGAACAATTCAAAAGTTTATACAAATAATAACTTATATTAATACAAATTAAAATATAGTATATGAGAGAGAAGGTAAAAGAAAATAATTTATAGAAATACCATGGTTGAAATATACAGATTATTGTATATTTATTCGGATTGTTATCATCGGAAACAAAATGGCTGCGTAAAGGGATATCACAGATATAAATTTTTCTTATCATCAAAAATACGCTGACAATAGCTAACAAATTCAAAATACTTGGTTATTATTGACTCATTTTACGTTGCCATTTTTATCATCAAATATTTGATTGAGAAGGGGTATATATGCAATAACCTTGTATATTTCAACCACGAGAAATACATTATCAATAATTATACATTAAATGCTGTTTTTGTATCATTTATATTGCAAAAAAATAAATCTAATTTTATTGAATTGGCATTTGACATCAATGAATTTATCGGGTAAGAAAATGAGTAGTTAATAAATATATTTTTTAAAGTAAATAAATCATTATTTCTTATAAAATTAGTTTTTGCTTTAAAATTCAGTTTTTCTATTATTTCCTGGCATTCAATTTTAATATTTAATAATTTAATTTAAATAATATATTAAGATAGATATTTTCTACGATTTCTTAAAGTAAAAATATTTAAAAATCCGGATATTCCTTCGTAACCAGTATGGAAGGGCGTCCAACATTGCATTTAAAGGATACAAATTGAAAAAAATAGTTTTGAATGGAATCAAGATATTTAAAATTGAGGAACTAGGAGACCAAATGAAAGTCTAATTTCTACCACCATGCGGTCGCTGCTGCCGCCTGTCGTGCATTGTAGCTTGTTTACAAAATTCACCATGCGAGGCGGCGTAGTGCACTCGTTGTCAGATCAACAACTGGTAGGCAACCTTACATGGGCCTGATTGTAGGAGATGCGCCGACTACAACAAGTTTCGGTTGCCGCCTAGTTGCACTCTCTTGTTGGACAGAGTATAGCTGAGTTGGGATAATAATTATAATATATATTGTTAATTACATTTAAATATTTTGAATATACTGTCTTCTAAAGGTGCTTTATTAGGAATATAAATAGAGCTTATAATTACATTTTTGTGGTCAAATTTTATTAACACGCTAATAATTTTTTACGTATTATCAGATATAATGATTTTGTAACCGTAAGAGTTATTTTCAACACTGCCTGTCCGATCCGAAGGTTTACCCAAACGGTTTAAATTTATAGGGTTATAACCTAACTTATTTCATTGAAGATAAGTTTCAAGTAATAGCCATCAGATATAGAGTTTTGTGTATTATTTAAATCTTCTGGTTCGTTATATAAGATAATATTTTGAACTCCTAACTGTCTATAAGCTAATTCATTTAATAAACTTAACTCAAACATCAAACACAAACTAAAAGTTTTTCAATTTGTATTAATTTATTTTTAATTTCAGACATTTTTATTTTTAAAAGAGAGTTTTCAGCAGTTAGCTTAGTTATTTCAGTAGGTCATTAAACGTTTGTTAAAACTTTTTAATGTTTTATTTTGTTCATTTTATTTTGTATAATCTTTACCTCATTCATCAATTTTAATATAGAATCCAATTGTTCTTGCGCTGATGTAGACATAATAAAAATGAAAGATAAAAATAACACGAATAGGCTATAATATTATTTATTAATTTATATAATATTAATATCATCATACATTAGTACATGACTGTTATTAATTAATTCAATACGACAAACTGTAGCATTCATACAAACGTTAAAATATTCAAAATTACAGTAGGTGTATACATAGGTATTAGAAATAATATACGTAATGCAGAAAGGTTTCTAGTCCATACAATCAATATTTATTGTTAGTTATTAAATTTCATCTCACCTACAGATCATGACACTTAATTTGAAATAATGTGGAATGATTTATTTTATTTATCAGAAATAAATTATATTATTAATAAATTTATAGTGCGCGTCAAAATAAAATGAATGTGCAAATATGGTTACTAATAAATTATGTAATATTGTGTTAAATAAAGATAATTTTAATTTATTATGATGACAATAAGCCTTAGGACACCTAATTACGACATAAGTCGAATGATTTGTGCTTTTTATCTGAGTATTAAATAATTTCCTTTTAAAATTAAAACTTAATTAGTTGATGTAACCCATCATGTTTGGGACAAATGATGACATTATGCTAGATAGGGACATATGAAAATTATGATTCTAATTAAAATTTGATCTGACAATTATATTATCATGAGTTAGAATATCTCTTTGTAAGTGAAATTATTTCATTTCATTTGTGCCAACCAATTAATTTCTTTATAATAAGACATAAGCCTTAGGATGCATTATTACGATTTCCGCAGTTTGATTTAAGTTTATTTCTGATTTGTATTTATTATTGAAAAATTATATTGTTAAAACGACTATGATGAATTGAACTTAGGACACCTGTACGACATCTTCTAAGGTGATTGAGTATAACATTAATTCTGAAAGTCTGATATTATACGAAATGAACTAATTTTAATTTATTATGATGACAATAAGCCTTAGGACACCTAATTACGACATAAGTCGAATGATTTGTGCTTTTTATCTGAGTATTAAATAATTTCCTTTTAAAATTAAAACTTAATTAGTTGATGTAACCCATCATGTTTGGGACAAATGATGACATTATGCTAGATAGGGACATATGAAAATTATGATTCTAATTAAAATTTGATCTGAAAATTATATTATCATGAGTTAGAATATCTCTTTGTAAGTGAAATTATTTCATTTCATTTGTGCCAACCAATTAATTTCTTTATAATAAGACATAAGCCTTAGGATGCATTATTACGATTTCCGCAGTTTGATTTAAGTTTATTTCTGATTTGTATTTATTATTGAAAAATTATATTGTTAAAACGACTATGATGAATTGAACTTAGGACACCTGTACGACATCTTCTAAGGTGATTGAGTATAACATTTATTCTGAAAGTCTGATATTATACGAAATGAACTAATTTTAATTTATTATGATGACAATAAGCCTTAGGACACCTAATTACGACATAAGTCGAATGATTTGTGCTTTTTATCTGAGTATTAAATAATTTCCTTTTAAAATTAAAACTTAATTAGTTGATGTAACCCATCATGTTTGGGACAAATGATGACATTATGCTAGATAGGGACATATGAAAATTATGATTCTACTTAAAATTTGATCTGACAATTATATTATCATGGGTTAGAATATCTCTTTGTAAGTGAAATTATTTCATTTCATTTGTGCCAACCAATTAATTTCTTTATAATAAGACATAAGCCTTAGGATGCATTATTACGATTTCCGCAGTTTGATTTAAGTTTATTTCTGATTTGTATTTATTATTGAAAAATTATATTGTTAAAACGACTATGATGAATTGAACTTAGGACACCTGTACGACATCTTCTAAGGTGATTGAGTATAACATTTATTCTGAAAGTCTGATATTATACGAAATGAACTAATTTTAATTTATTATGATGACAATAAGCCTTAGGACACCTAATTACGACATAAGTCGAATGATTTGTGCTTTTTATCTGAGTATTAAATAATTTCCTTTTAAAATTAAAACTTAATTAGTTGATGTAACCCATCATGTTTGGGACATATGATGACATTATGCTAGATAGGGACATATGAAAATTATGATTCTAATTAAAATTTGATCTGACAATTATATTATCATGAGTTAGAATATCTCTTTGTAAGTGAAATTATTTCATTTCATTTGTGCCAACCAATTAATTTCTTTATAATAAGACATAAGCCTTAGGATGCATTATTACGATTTCCGCAGTTTGATTTAAGTTTATTTCTGATTTGTATTTATTATTGAAAAATTATATTGTTAAAACGACTATGATGAATTGAACTTAGGACACCTGTACGACATCTTCTAAGGTGATTGAGTATAACATTTATTCTGAAAGTCTGATATTATACGAAATGAACTAATTTTAATTTATTATGATGACAATAAGCCTTAGGACACCTAATTACGACATAAGTCGAATGATTTGTGCTTTTTATCTGAGTATTAAATAATTTCCTTTTAAAATTAAAACTTAATTAGTTGATGTAACCCATCATGTTTGGGACAAATGATGACATTATGCTAGATAGGGACATATGAAAATTATGATTCTAATTAAAATTTGATCTGACAATTATATTATCATGAGTTAGAATATCTCTTTGTAAGTGAAATTATTTCATTTCATTTGTGCCAACCAATTAATTTCTTTATAATAAGACATAAGCCTTAGGATGCATTATTACGATTTCCGCAGTTTGATTTAAGTTTATTTCTGATTTGTATTTATTATTGAAAAATTATATTGTTAAAACGACTATGATGAATTGAACTTAGGACACCTGTACGACATCTTCTAAGGTGATTGAGTATAACATTTATTCTGAAAGTCTGATATTATACGAAATGAACTAATTTTAATTTATTATGATGACAATAAGCCTTAGGACACCTAATTACGACATAAGTCGAATGATTTGTGCTTTTTATCTGAGTATTAAATAATTTCCTTTTAAAATTAAAACTTTATTAGTTGATGTAACCCATCATGTTTGGGACAAATGATGACATTATGCTAGATAGGGACATATGAAAATTATGATTCTACTTAAAATTTGATCTGACAATTATATTATCATGGGTTAGAATATCTCTTTGTAAGTGAAATTATTTCATTTCATTTGTGCCAACCAATTAATTTCTTTATAATAAGACATAAGCCTTAGGATGCATTATTACGATTTCCGCAGTTTGATTTAAGTTTATTTCTGATTTGTATTTATTATTGAAAAATTATATTGTTAAAACGACTATGATGAATTGAACTTAGGACACCTGTACGACATCTTCTAAGGTGATTGAGTATAACATTTATTCTGAAAGTCTGATATTATACGAAATGAACTAATTTTAATTTATTATGATGACAATAAGCCTTAGGACACCTAATTACGACATAAGTCGAATGATTTGTGCTTTTTATCTGAGTATTAAATAATTTCCTTTTAAAATTAAAACTTAATTAGTTGATGTAACCCATCATGTTTGGGACATATGATGACATTATGCTAGATAGGGACATATGAAAATTATGATTCTAATTAAAATTTGATCTGACAATTATATTATCATGAGTTAGAATATCTCTTTGTAAGTGAAATTATTTCATTTCATTTGTGCCAACCAATTAATTTCTTTATAATAAGACATAAGCCTTAGGATGCATTATTACGATTTCCGCAGTTTGATTTAAGTTTATTTCTGATTTGTATTTATTATTGAAAAATTATATTGTTAAAACGACTATGATGAATTGAACTTAGGACACCTGTACGACATCTTCTAAGGTGATTGAGTATAACATTTATTCTGAAAGTCTGATATTATACGAAATGAACTAATTTTAATTTATTATGATGACAATAAGTCTTAGGACACCTAATTACGACATAAGTCGAATGATTTGTGCTTTTTATCTGAGTATTAAATAATTTCCTTTTAAAATTAAAACTTTATTAGTTGATGTAACCCATCATGTTTGGGACAAATGATGACATTATGCTAGATAGGGACATATGAAAATTATGATTCTACTTAAAATTTGATCTGACAATTATATTATCATGGGTTAGAATATCTCTTTGTAAGTGAAATTATTTCATTTCATTTGTGCCAACCAATTAATTTCTTTATAATAAGACATAAGCCTTAGGATGCATTATTACGATTTCCGCAGTTTGATTTAAGTTTATTTCTGATTTGTATTTATTATTGAAAAATTATATTGTTAAAACGACTATGATGAATTGAACTTAGGACACCTGTACGACATCTTCTAAGGTGATTGAGTATAACATTTATTCTGAAAGTCTGATATTATACGAAATGAACTAATTTTAATTTATTATGATGACAATAAGCCTTAGGACACCTAATTACGACATAAGTCGAATGATTTGTGCTTTTTATCTGAGTATTAAATAATTTCCTTTTAAAATTAAAACTTAATTAGTTGATGTAACCCATCATGTTTGGGACATATGATGACATTATGCTAGATAGGGACATATGAAAATTATGATTCTAATTAAAATTTGATCTGACAATTATATTATCATGAGTTAGAATATCTCTTTGTAAGTGAAATTATTTCATTTCATTTGTGCCAACCAATTAATTTCTTTATAATAAGACATAAGCCTTAGGATGCATTATTACGATTTCCGCAGTTTGATTTAAGTTTATTTCTGATTTGTATTTATTATTGAAAAATTAGATTGTTAAAACGACTATGATGAATTGAACTTAGGACACCTGTACGACATCTTCTAAGGTGATTGAGTATAACATTTATTCTGAAAGTCTGATATTATACGAAATGAACTAATTTTAATTTATTATGATGACAATAAGCCTTAGGACACCTAATTACGACATAAGTCGAATGATTTGTGCTTTTTATCTGAGTATTAAATAATTTCCTTTTAAAATTAAAACTTAATTAGTTGATGTAACCCATCATGTTTGGGACAAATGATGACATTATGCTAGATAGGGACATATGAAAATTATGATTCTAATTAAAATTTGATCTGACAATTATATTATCATGAGTTAGAATATCTCTTTGTAAGTGAAATTATTTCATTTCATTTGTGCCAACCAATTAATTTCTTTATAATAAGACATAAGCCTTAGGATGCATTATTACGATTTCCGCAGTTTGATTTAAGTTTATTTCCGATTTGTATTTATTATTGAAAAATTATATTGTTAAAACGACTATGATGAATTTAACTTAGGACACCTGTACGACATCTTCTAAGGTGATTGAGTATAACATTTATTCTGAAAGTCTGATATTATACGAAAAGAACTAATTTTAATTTATTATGATGACAATAAGCCTTAGGACACCTAATTACGACATAAGTCGAATGATTTGTGCTTTTTATCTGAGTATTAAATAATTTCCTTTTAAAATTAAAACTTTATTAGTTGATGTAACCCATCATGTTTGGGACAAATGATGACATTATGCTAGATAGGGACATATGAAAATTATGATTCTAATTAAAATTTGATCTGACAATTATATTATCATGGGTTAGAATATCTCTTTGTAAGTGAAATTATTTCATTTCATTTGTGCCAACCAATTAATTTCTTTATAATAAGACATAAGCCTTAGGATGCATTATTACGATTTCCGCAGTTTGATTTAAGTTTATTTCTGGTATGTATTGATTCTTGAAAAATTATGTTGTTATAAAACGACTATGATGAATTGAACTTAGGACACCTGTACGACATCTTCTAAGGTGATTGAGTATAACATTTATTCTGAAAGTCTGATATTATACGAAATGAACTAATTTTAATTTATTATGATGACAATAAGCCTTAGGACACCTAATTACGACATAAGTCGAATGATTTGTGCTTTTTATCTGAGTATTAAATAATTTCCTTTTAAAATTAAAACTTAATTAGTTGATGTAACCCATCATGTTTGGGACAAATGATGACATTATGCTAGATAGGGACATATGAAAATTATGATTCTAATTTAAATAATATCTGATGTCACTACCATTAACCCTTGATTAGAACCAATTTAAATATAGCTTTTTAAAAAAAAATTTTTAGTTAAAGTCTCTTATTTTGTATAAAAGAATTACAATTTTAATTTATAATGATGACAATAAGCCTTAGGACACCTAATTACGACATAAGTCGAATGATTTGTGCTTTTTATCTGAGTATAAAATATTTCCTTTAAAAATTAAAACTTAAGTTGATTTAATCTATCATGTTTTTGGACATATGATGACATTATGCTAGATAGGGACATATGAAAATTATGATTCTAATTTAAATAATATCTGATGTCACTACCATTAACCCTTGATTAGAACCAATTTAAATATAGCTTTTTAAAAAAAAATTTTTAGTTAAAGTCTGTTATTTTGTATAAAAGATTTACAATTTTAATTTATAATGATGACAAAAAGCCTTAGGACACCTAATTACGACACACGTCGAATGATTTGTGCTTTTTATCTGAGTATTAAATAATTTTCTTGAAAATAAAATAATATACATATTTGTGGTTTTGCCTATAATGATGTTACCATTTTTTGTCATGCTTCTAACAACATAAATTAGACTACCTATTTTAAGTATAATTGCTGAATTTTATTTGATGAACCAATCACCCTATGATGATATATACGCCTTAGGACACCTAATTACGATTACTATCGTATGATTTGAATT
This sequence comes from Metopolophium dirhodum, assembly GCF_019925205.1. Taxonomy (NCBI): domain Eukaryota; kingdom Metazoa; phylum Arthropoda; class Insecta; order Hemiptera; family Aphididae; genus Metopolophium; species Metopolophium dirhodum. The sequence continues at coordinate 33,581,763 of NC_083562.1, forward strand.
AGGTATATTTAATTTTGCTTGTTGATAATATTATAAAAATTTTGCCTGTTTTGTATTTAAAATAATAATTTAGAGCCAAATTTATATTCCTAATGCGCAATTTTTAATTTTTTTTATAATAATAATTAATTCCCCTCACCAGTTATTTGTACAATATTTAGTAATTTTGTCTTTTATTTTATTAAATATCTTCTATTTAAGTTCTCGGTTAAAAAGGATTCTTACAGTATTAATCATTTGCATTGAAATGTTATGTATATTTTTTTAATATTTGATTTTTTTTATATAAATAAAATTTTTTTATTAGTAGCTTTAGAAACAGAATTATTTCCACAATTGGTTACACTCAAACCTTATATTCTATTTAGTAGGTACTGTGAATTATTTATTTTTTAAACAGGTATTTTTCATAAAAATCACTTCATAACTAACGTTATCCCTACATGGTTGGGATCAAACTTACATCTAACATGGATAATTTAATGCACAGAATAATCGGTTTTACCTATTTTTAATATTTGGAGCTATGTACTATATAGGGTTTACTATCTATGGAGTGAACATTTTTAAAATAAAAACCGTACGTTTGTATTAATTTTTACCTTAATTTCTTTAATTATGACAATATAAAATTCATTTTAGATTCTGAGCAAAGCGAAAAAGTGTATTAAGTTTAACAATTTTGTGTGTTTGTCTGTCAGTGGTAATTTGTGAAAAAATCGTTTTTATTTTCTTGTTGTAACTCAAAAATTAATAACAGTACACTACACCCTCGAATATTTGATCAAAAATTCATATTAGCATTTCCCATTAATGGTAACATTTTCGAAATATTTTTATTCTTTTTGAGCTAGTTATAGCCTTGAGAAATTTTTTGAATTATTTACGGTAAAAACTTTTTTACTTAGTAAAAAACCTTGAAAATGTAATACAAGTTTCTTTATACGTTTTTATTAATGTAAGTTCAAAAATATTAAAAATACACAGACACGTCTATTTTCTATTTTAGGCATTTAAAGTTTTTAAATTTTGACAAAATTCATCATAATGTCGAACATTTTCAAACTATTTTTCAGTTACAATTTCATAAGTCTTTCATTAGAAATGTTGATAGAATACTCCTCACAATTGTTCCTACCTTAAACAAAAAAAAAGATTACCGGAAAGTTACATTCATTTTTTATAATTGTTTGAATTTAAAACTTTTACGGCATAGGATTTTCATTGGTTAATTAACGAGTTTTCATCTATTAATTTTTTGATATTTTGTTGTAATTCAAGTACGAATAATCCTAGATACTTGAAATATTCACCAAATGTTAAAATTATCATTTTCCATACATGGTAAAATTTTAAAACAATTTTGACTTTTTAAGTGATTTTTAGTCATAAGACATTGTAGATTATTTTTCAGTTAGGTTTCATAATAGTTTTTCTTTTCATAGATAAGATGTTAATAGAAGATTCCACAAAAGTTTTACTACCTAGAACCAAGAAAAAAGGTTACTTAAACGGAACATACATTTTTTATGAGCTTTTGAACTTATAATTTTTACGATATTTGATGTTCAGCGGTAAATCTATTCATCTATTTTCGATATTACGGTGCATTTCACCGTATACTCTTGAAATGTTCACCAACTATTTATATTAGCATATAATGATACAATTTTCAAATTATTTCTACTCATTTGAGACATTAATGGCCAAGATAATTTTTTAAAATGTCAGAAATTATTTTTCAGTTAGAAATTCATAAAATTTTTACTTTTCATAGCTAATATAAGAAATTTTATTAGAAGGTTCCCAACAAGTTTTTATATCTTTATCAAAAAAAAAGAGTTCATCGGAAAGTTAATGACACTAACAATGAGATTTTAGATTAAAAAAAAAAAAAAAAATTCATATTAGTTTTGTTTATTCAAGTATAACACAACGTCTCCGCTCATAATCGTTTTTCGTATACAATAATTTATCATTGAATTTACATCGATTACAACGACATGCTTTACAACTACTGTATAGCAGAGCGGTACCCACTTTTCCACCTTTTTTAATTATTTAAAAGACGAGAAATGTTGTTTATCGCATTGTCGGATTCGTGTTTTTCGTAATAATTAGGATGCACGCGTTTTTTACTTAAGGCAGCTCTAAACGATTGGATTTTTCATGCATTTAGACCTATAAGCTGGCGAAAAAAAACATAGGTACTTATAATTTTAATTTTGTATACTAATTTGAATTCGTTAGCCTCTTTTCTATGTTCTAAAGTATGCATCTTCTTATTTTTTTGTCTTTTTATCACTTAAAAGTGCAATTTATAATAATAATAATAATAATATAAAGTTTATTGCAACAGCATAAATTTAAAAATAATTATATAGACAATATAAATAACAAAAGTTTCAACTCAAAATCCTAATAGCTAAATAAATCCTATTAGCAAAATTAATTTTGAAAAATGTCCAAAATCTGTTTCCTTCAAATCATATAAAAAAGGTTGACGAATTCAAAATTGAAATTGGAATCTTTAAGTATGTTAATTTTTCTCCAGCTTATTAACATTATTCATTGTCGCGAGTGTAAAAATATTTTTCGTGAGTGATTTCGTTGACTTGTGCATGCGCGTATGTGTGCTATGGAACATAGTCGGGGCGATATGAAAATAAATTGTTGTCGAGTTCAAATTTCTTCAAAATTCTAATTGTATATCTTACATATAAAACCGCACTCACTGATAATCCCTCTAATAATAATTTACGACTAACACAAAGATTACAAGTTGCGACGACAAGATTAGAAATTGCCTAAATTGTTCCCCTTAAATAGTAGCTACTAAGAGCCACATTGTAGACCTTTATTTATATCTCATGCACCTAAATTTTTTTCGTTAACATGGACCCCTTGCTGGTCAAAATCGACAACTTTGGGAACTTCTGGATTAGGGAATTTCAAGAGGGTTTTTTTTTAAATATTATAATCTTGAAGCAAGTTTGTGGAGACGGTGTGTTAGTCTGGATATTTTATATTGTTACTATTTATTATAGCCTGTAAGTTAAATTGATATTATAATATTATAATTTTTTATTCGTAAACAAAGCGTTACAAATTAAAATCTCATTTTTAGCGATTTTTTGTAATTTTTCTATGGTTTTTCCCGTGACATTAAATAGTTGTTGAGAAAATCGATAAATGACCTGTCTAAAGTACCATCTTAATCCGATTCGTTAAAAGATTAGATACTATATGTTGAAATCAAAGCACTCCTTCACAGGTAGACATTTTGTATACGGGATAAAAAAAAAAATAATAAACACCATTGTAAAACCACCACTAGCTTCCTCGCTCCGCTCAGAATCTAAAAGTAATATTGTTCTGAATGTTACTTAAATTGATTTTTTGTAAATAATTAAATATTTTATATTACCCATGTATTTTACATAGAATTATTTTTATTTTTGATTTATTAGGTTTTTAAATAAATTATAATTTTAAGTTATTAACATTATTCACATTTACTCGTATTTAAACTTTTATGTAGGTTATGTTTATTCATCATTAATCATTATCCATTTAAATATGTTTGCTCGATATTAATTTAAGTTATTGGTTTAATGCATGTCATAGAATTACACAGAAATACATCACAAGGTGTGAATATTTACTAAAAACTTATAATATATTATTATACGCTCGATACCCTTTGATCTCGAATAAGATTTTAATTTCAATCTTTTGTTGTAACTATTATTCTACATTGTTTTTATTGAGAACTATTCCGAAACGAACCATTCGTCATTGAGCTGTAAATGTTTATCATCAAGTCCAATGTCTATTTATCTATCTAGCACGTAGGAAATAAAAAAATAATATTAGTGATAAATGATAATTAACCACAGTATACATTTATTATTTATTGAAACACAACTGCTAGTATTGTTGAAAAGAAACGACGTCCCATTAAACATATTTTAATACTAAAAATGATTTAACACTACAAATTGCAATATTCCGGGCATCTGAGAAAGTTTTACAGTGTTGTGTTATACGTGAAATATCTTTCCGAGTACAAAGTTATACATACGTCGTAGGAAACTACGACTCTTCAAAATGTTGCCAGGAACGTGTGATAAATCGAACGATAACGATAACGATAATCGAAATGCTTTGAGTGGCGGATGGTCGGCTATAAAATTACTCGAAAAATTGAAATTCTGCAACAGCGGTATTATAAAAATCGGAACTCTAGAACGCGAGCGTTCGTCAACCAAGAAACAGGAACTCTGTGAAACCAGCAGCAATTCGATACCTTCAGGATTTCTGTTTCTGGTCGTGTTGATCGCCCTCAGTGGAATATTCACGATCATCATGTGGTTCACGGAGTTATACATGTTCCAAATCTTACAGTTCGTTACTATAACGCAGGGCAGTGCTTCATACAACATGTGGCAAAACCCGCCCGTCAAGCCGTACGTGTCGATTTATCCGTTTAATTATACCAACATCAACCGGGTGTTGAAATACGGCGATACGCCCATAGTCCAAGAGCTAGGGCCGTTTGTCTATAGGGAGACGGTCGAACGGCTTAACGTGGAGTTCAACGCTGACGGTACGGTCACATACCAGGAGCGGCGAAGTAATGAGTTCGTGCCGGAGATGTCGCAAGGCGACCCAGAACGATTGACCATAACCGTACCAAACTTGCCGCTAATCAGCGCCATATCGAAGACCGCTGACACGTTTTTCTTTACTCAAAAGGTCATGTCGTTGTTATTGAACGGGTTTATGGTGAAACCGTTCTTGGACCTAAAAATTAATGACTACTTTTGGGGCTACGAGGACAGCATATACACTTTTGCCCAAAGTCTGGCGTCAACTGTGCATAGGGACGCCCACCTGTCAAAGTTCGGTATAATTACAGGGCGCCGCGGCGTCTCGCCCGACCGGATCACGATCCACAGTGGAGTCGGCAATCTGAACGAGCTCGGCATCATTACCAGCTACAACGGGCTAGACGCACTGGACGTGTGGAAGACAGATGAGTGCAACCGGTTGGATGGCAGCGACGGGTCCCAGTTTCCACCGACTACATTGAGCCGCAAGTCGAAACTGTTTGTGTTCCACATGGACTTGTGCCGTCGGTTCCCGCTGGTCTACAAAGAAGACATCGAAACGGTACCCGGGGTGACCGCATTCCGTTTCCAGGCGCCCAGAAATGTGTTTGATACTCCAAACACAAACCCAGATAACGACTGTTATTACACCTCAGAAACTTTTCCTCCATCGGGAGTCTTCAATTCATCGCCATGTAATGGCGCCCCGGTAATGATGTCGTTCCCACATTTCTATTTGGGCGACCCAGAGTTGAGAAGAGACATTCTGGGATTGTCACCAGATCCCGAGCTGCATGAGACCTTTGTTGATGTTCATTCGAAGTTGGGAGTGTCCCTGGGAGGCCGATCAAGGTTTCAAGTCAATATCATGTTAAAGAAAGTCGATGGGATATCGCATTTCAAAAATTTCAAACAGGGAATAATACTGCCAGTAGCATGGATAGAAGTGAAAGTTGACAAACTTCCTGACGACATAAAGAGAACTCTTCAACAGACTTCTATTAGTATAAACCTCGGTGAGATATTGTTGAAGTGGACATCGTTGTTGACACTTACATTGTCTATGGTTTTTTTAGTCAGAAAAATTATATTAAAAGATTGTTTTATGTCTAATGAGAAACAAATTTTACCTATGAATAAATAATTGTTCTGTACTAAATAAAATATGTATTATCTACTATAATTTGTATATTATTTATTTTTGAATATAAATGCATTAATCGTTTACATTTGACATAATTGTGTAATATAATGACATTATATACAATGTAGTTAATTATGTGATACTTCAAACTATGGTACGAATTTAATTTTTTTATTTTATAATAATGTAAAAAATGTTTAATTTTATATCTTTGTATTTTTAAAAAAATTTTTAGTATAGATGAAATTGATTATAATATATTATAACTAATAATTTATGAACAAAGACTTTAATATACAATGAACAAGTGATAAACCAATTTTTTAGCCAATTACTACAATGATAATGAATTTATAAATTCTGATATTGATGATTTTAATTTTAACTTATCTAATATTTATCATAAATTATTAATGACACGACGTCATGATAATTAAATCATAAGGTCCTATGTTATAATTCGACGAAACTAAAAGTAATGTATTTCTGATTGGAAATTGTATTTAATCTGATAATATTTATTTTATATCTGAGTGTTATCAGGATCTTGTTAGAAGAATTATTTTGGTTGAGGGTTTATTTCGTTAAAGTTATTAAATATTTATGGAGTTATTACTTATTATTGAGTCTTAAAGTATAATATACTCAGGGCCGGTGTTCTACAATTTTTATGGGAGGGGGGAATTGAGATCAAGTATTTGCTGACTGAAATTTAATTAATGCCAACTAAAAAAATGTCGACCTGTAATTTCTTGAAACAAACTGTGAAGTATCTATAAAAATTTCGGGTTTTTCTGTACTATGTATGCTAAAATAATTAAAATTTGATAAATATTTAAAAACATAAAACAAAAATAAAAAAATAGAACTAAAACATAAAAAACAATTCTTATTAAAATCTATTAATCAATGTTTTTCAACAACACAACAATTTAGTAAATATAGTAAACACCTTTTAATTTAGCAGTAAATCATATTTAATAAAAAATACCTAACCTTCTGAAGTATAAATATTGTATTAAGTAGTAAGTTTTGAATTTGTATTGTCGAATAGATATTTAAGAAAATAATATGTAATTCTAAATTAGATTTTTATTTTCCCCCGTGGTGATTTGCCCAGTGGTTTTCGATTAAATTAAGTATTATATTATTTAAGCGCAAAAACATTAGTAGGAAAATATTATATTGAAGAAATTATTATCACAATGATAAATTGGTAATAATTACTAATTTATAGTTGGAATATATTTATATTTATACGCACATATGTAGTATGTATGTGTTTAATGAAGGAAAACGAACATAATATAATATTAATATCTGTTTGCGACTGGTTGTTTTTTAAATTAACCATTTGGGCTGGTCAAAACTTTTGCCCCCCTCTATTAAGTACAGCAATAACACCATTGACTTATAATAACAATATAGGCCTACCACCCACAGGTACTTGAGATAGTAATTAGCAGTAGGCGGTAGCATACCGATGGACGACTGTACAAAAAGTTATTATAGGTATCATACGTATTCTTAGCAATTGGCAGTATTTTGATTACTAAATCAGTAAACTCTTAAATTATCAAGTATGTACAGGTGAAGTCAGTGGGAATAAGGAAAACAAGGAGTTCTACTTCTCCTAATTTGTATACTTACACTTTAGTGGAGTCAATAGTAATTTATATTCTACATTGTTTTATAACAAAGTAAAATATTAATAGGGTCATCTTCTGTAATTACCGATTCAGAAAATCAAAAATCCTATTTTCAAAATATTGGTGACTCCTAAGGACTCCTAACCCCTCGTTTTTTTTATAAAAATTAAAGCCTAAAAAATCTAGGAATACCGTTTTTAACAAGTCGTATAATTTCCAGCTCTCAGCTATTAAAAAAATGCCAATTGATAATTACAAAAAATTCAATCAGGGGAGGGGATTGACCCACCATACACCCGAATTACTATGAATATACTATGCTACTTCTTTTAATTATTAAATGAGTAATTAATAATATTATTTTACTCTCATAAGGTTATATAATTTGTACGTCATTAAATGATTATTTCAAGCAATGTTTTAATAGTTAATTTTGTTTTTGTTTTAGATGGATTATAATGTGGTGGTTTCCGATTACACTGCCATGGATCGCGTATTACGTGAAGAACGTGCTTATATTTTGAACATTGTTAAACAAATTAAAAAAGCTGGTTGTAATGTCTTATTGATTCAAAAGTCAATATTGCGTGATGCATTGTCTGAATTGGCTATACATTTCTTAGACAAAATAAAATGTATGGTTATTAATAATATAGAGCGAGAGGACATAGATTATGTCTGCAAGGTATATTTTTGGAAATTTAAAAATAAATCTCAATAGAAAAATAATTTGCTAAAATTTTATTCCAGACATTGAATTGTAGACCAATTGCGAGTCTTGATCACTTTGTTGCTGAAAACCTTGTATCAGCAGACTTGGTGGAAGATGTCATGACTGGTAACAGTCATTTTGTACAAATCACTGGAATCAACAACCCAGGTAGAACAGTTAGTATCATAGTGCGAGGTTCTAATAAATTGGTCTTGGAAGAAGCTGAACGATCAATTCATGATGCATTGTGTGTTATCAGATGTTTGGTAAAACATAGGTAAGTTATTGAAGAGTATTATAAATTTTATATTTTTCATATTAATCTTTGGATCATTTTAGAGCATTGTTAGCTGGAGGTGGTGCACCTGAAATCGAAATCAGTTTAAAATTAGCTGAACTTGCAAGATTAGTTACTGGAGTCGATGCATACTGTTACAGAGCTTTTGCCCAAGCTTTAGAAGTTATACCTTTAACATTAGCTGAAAATGCTGGTCTTAACCCCATCACCACAGTTACTGAGTTGCGTAATAGACATTCTCAAGGCGAAGTTACTGCGGGTATTAATGTCAGAAAGGTAATTGTTAAAAATTATAAATATCTGTATAATATACCTAAACCAATTATGTTTCAATTGTATTTTGCAGGGAGCAATAACTAATATTCTAGAAGAAAATGTTGTACAACCCTTGTTGGTATCCATTAGTGCTATAACTTTGGCTTCAGAAACCGTACGCAGCATTTTGAAAATTGATGATATAGTAAGTAATAGTTTGTGTACACAAATAAAACTCAACTAATAGTAGAAGTGTTAAATACATTTTAAGCATACATTATTTACTTAATAATTGAATTTTTTTAGGTCAATACTAGAGGATATTAAAAGTTTTTACATATTAATTTCTCCGGTAAGTAACAATTTATACTAAAAATTAATTATCATTCTTATTTAAAGAATTTATTTATTTTCAGATCCAGAGGAAAGACTGCACATATAATAAAACTAACATCCTAATAATCTAATTGGATCAAAACTAAAATTAATTTAAGCACTATTTCAAGCTTAATTAATTAATAAGTTTGCTCTTTGTGCAAATAATTTTTTGTTGGAAATTTTTTTTTTTACTTAATAATTAATAACAATACACATAAAAAATTACTATTTGTCTAAATCTTTTATTATTTATGTCCTTGTGTAGTGCCTATTTATTTATATTATTATGATCAAATGTATATTTTATGAATTTAATGATTAATAAATATTACAATTTCTGCTAATTTTTGATAAGTAAAAAATAATTTTTTTTTGTAGTACTAAACTACCAACATAATTTATTACTCAACAATTAAAATAAGATTTCTTAATTATTTTTTTCAATGTAATTTTCTTATTTTATTTTCATGACAGAGCATTTGGTAAATATAATGAAAGGTTATATTATGTACAACAATCATAAAATGTAAGATACAAATACCTAAAAGATTAAGATGGTGGCCAAAAAATTAAACTAATTTATTGAACTGACGAGCATTTTTAGTATAGGAATAGGATGATTGTTACCGTGTATGACTGTATGAGGTAGAGTGTGAATGTCAAAAAGTGAACAAATTCTTGTTGGGTAGGCTGGGATACAAAGTTAAATTGATGCAAGTTGCTCGGGAGCATCAACTGTGCTGCTGATAAGTTATGAAACAAATTAAATATCACCTTCAATACGATGAGTGGCGAGGGTTAGGAATGTATAGTTTATTCACTGTAAGTTGACCTACTCGCTCGATGAATACAGGTCGCTGCTGCGCATGTCACGGCCTCCTCATAGTGTTAGTGGGGATTGTCTCACCCGTCTCAGGTTGGCAACTCCCTACTATTATGAGCAACGCTGATCACCGACCAATCACATACCACCTGTCTATGGCCAAAGGGGTCTGAACGTTTTGACACTCGGAATACATGTGCTGAAATGGGTCAACTTACGATGAATAGGCTATAGGGATGAGCAAACAGTAGAAAAATCATGCACATGTACTATTGTTATATTCTGTGGTACTAATTAATTTGATATTTATGCATTAAAAAAATAAAGTCAATAAATAAAATTTCTATGAATTATTTATTTTTAAAACAAAACAAAATATTTTCTACATCATTATTAACATAAGTAGTGACCATTAAAATGTAACTATTTTCAAATTGTCCTTATGAAGTTAAATTAATTATTATTTAAAAAAAAAAAATACAAATCAAAATAATGTGCACAAGAAAGTAGGAAACAATAATTATTATGTTAAGATTTAAATGCAATTTTTTTGTCATTTATGAACAATAAGCAACCATATTAGAATAACTTTTGACAAACCATATAGGTACCTAATTTAAATTTATTAGAAAGTGTCTGGTTCAATAATAATTTAACGAGTGTGCAATGGAAAATACTTGTTTCAGGGTTTTATTTATTTATAATTATTTGGAATATAATTGAAAAACATATTTTTTGGATATACCATATTATATATCCAATGTTTTCAACTGATCTTAATATCAGCAAACTGAAAATTCCCTAAATCTTATATAATTATTTAAAGGGTATATTACCCAATGTAAGAGTAAGACAGCGTGGACAGTGGTAGCAATTAAATAATAGAGCACAGTAGTTAAGGGGGTCAGAGCCGGTGCGTTTTTTGGTACAAAAACATGTCTTGCAGGAAAATCTCTCATGCCCTGTAGAATAGTCGGATTTCGTTAATTTTTTTTTTATTTAAAAGTAGAGAATATTTTGTGTCAGATCAAAGCCCGATTTTGAAAATTATAATTATAGAACCTGAAATATGCATTTGAATAATGTACAATTTTTGTTCAAACGTATTTTTCTACTACTATTTAAAGTAAATTAAAAATTCGAGCTTAAATCCGACCTGCAAAAACTTTCAGATAAAAAAAATTACCAAAATCCGACATATCAACGAGGCGTGAGAGTTTATCCTGTGAAAGCATTTTTGTTCATCTAAATAGTGCTTCTAAAATAGTCATTGAAGTCAATCACTGACTTGTGCATGCGTGTGCGTAAATATCTTTGCGCGTGTAATTATAGCTAACTCACACTAATATCGATTTACATACTCACACATGCACGTTCCGCTCGAGGCCAACATGTGAATTGAATTGCCTACATTTTACTCCTTAATAAAAGACCGGCACCGAGTGTTTAACAATAAACAACAATTAAAGGAAACCAAAATAAATCAATTAATAATGTAACATTGTAACATATGGTGGTAATAGTAATAATAAAGTATACTAATACCAATAATAATAGTAGGAAAAATATGGATGGTTACTAATTAATTACGTGAATTGGATTTGCTAAGATCCACATAGCCAGTCATTGATTCTGGAATTCAACATTAGTGCATATTAAATGCTCCATCAGCTCATTATTATCTCTCAAGTCTCAACTCCAATGTAGATAATAATTTGCCAATATTCCAACCATGACTTCAAATGCAAATGGCGGTATGAGGGGGATATACATATACCCCTGGAACTTTATTACTGTTGATATTTTGATTAAAGTATAATAATAATGACAATTTAAACTTAAAATATTCTAAAATCTAAAAAAAAAAATATGATTTTTATTACTATACAAGCCATAATTCTTTAGTGATTCTTTTATCATGAAACACTCATTATTTCAAAAAGTGTTAATGTTTTTGAAAATATTTTTTACATAGTTTCAAGTTGTTAAAAAATCTTATCTTATTTTGAAATATTTTTTATCCTTATATTTTTTTAAGTTTTACTTTTTTGAATGACAACGTAGAGTTTTAATTTCATATTCCAAAGCAGAATATTTTTTAAGTATATTTTTATACTTAAAAATCGAATTTAGGACGAGTAGTTTATGAGTTATAAGTATTTAAAGTTTAGACAAGCGGAGTAGTGGACAAACATTTTACGGGGTAATCACGTACCACTCCACTCCGCCCATCTAAACTTTAAATACTTATAACTCATAAACTTCCCCCCCTAAATTCGATTTTTATGAATCAAAATACTCGCGAGTACTTGACTTAGGAAAAATTTTCGAGTCAAGTTCGAGTTTTTTTTAGACTTGAATCGAGTACTCTCCTTGCATAAAATACTCATTTCACTATTTTTAAAATTAAAAATTTTAAAAAAGTGGATTTCGATCTGCTGTACAGTAGGTTAAAAGTGGGTTACTTAATATAATATCATTGTATAAGAAAAACGATTCTGAGCGAAAACGGTCAGTCAGCCTATGATATCACTAGGTATATTTGATGGTATTATTGTGAATAAAGTAATTTAATTTACATATTTACCTATTTACGTGGAACCTTGTTTTAAATTTTCAATCCTTATCTATAAAAGTTGAACATCTTATAAATTTTTAACTACAAAATAATTTTTAAATTTTGTCAAAATTCGAACTTCAAATGCTTATAAAAAAAAAATTGTGCCTATGTATTTTTAATATTTTTCAACTGCTATTGTAACAATATATCAGGAGCCTTGCATTAAATTTTCACGCTTTTTTACGAGTACCGGAGTACTAAATATCTAAATACTAATAGACAATAGTAAAATAAATTTTTTTAACTGCAATAATATCATAAAATATACTTAGTAATATAATAGTCGGACGTTTCACTTAGAATCGTTTTTTGTATAGACTGATTTTAATTTATCAATGAATAATGAATTCAAAATGAACATGTCCATTACAGTGACCCCTTCGACACCTATATATTGTACAGCAAAATAGTACCCACTATTCCATACCTTTTTAAATGTTATATCTCTGAAAGACGTGAGTTCTAGACACCCTGAAAACATTAAACTTTAGTTGTGCCACTGCTTAACGGGTTAATGGATACCTAAGTAATACTTAATTATTAAATATTTATTCGTGATGTAAATAGTTTATTTTTTATAACTGTTTGTAAGGTGAATGTTAACGTTGTTCTGTGTAGATATAAGAGACATTTTTGAGTACATTAAAATCAAGGTCAAGAAAAATTACTTTTACTCAATAGGCGTTCAACTAAATAACAACGTAAACCACATGTTAAAATGGTTAACCGCCGCGCATTCCGCTTGTACTGAACTCCCGACTCGTCTGAACCAATTCATCTTGTAAATAAAGTATAAACACTATAATAATATTCTCTATACCACTATACCAGTTTAACAATAAAACTTCGAGAAGCGAAGCAGTTCTACGCCACGGCCACACAGACAAGTATGACGTATTGTATTCTTATATAAAAAAATATAAAAACATAAAATAGTATAGCCGTATAGGTAGGTATTTTAAGCTTAAGATGACGCTACACACGCATGTGTTGTCTCTGTCTTACAAATGTACAACAGCAAAAACTGTTTTGCGCGTTATAGAGCCACTCAGGCTGTATAGTGATAGTTAAGACTCTAAATTGATATATGTACAATATAATTGAGAATATTATCTGTGAAATATCGTTCTTATTTTTTTTGATATCACTTGTACGAAAAAAAGTTCTTATTGTTTCAAAATCTATTATTTTTGTGTTTTTTAAACTTGAATAACTTTTTTTGTAGTTCCGATATTTCACAACCAAAGTTCTCCTTTTTTTGTGGTGAAAATGCCGTTTCTCAGTTATGATTGTAGCCTTCTCGGTTCTTTCTCGTGAAAAATAGTTTTGGCTATGATTTACATTTGTCCCCGTTCCGTCGTTATTTGAATAGACGGAGTCAATACATGTGGCTGTAGCGTCTTCAGTGACAACTACTTATATTGATAAGTAGTAGCGTTATTCACTTATACAGCAGCTATACTCTATAATAAAGTTATATTTTATACTTTTATATAATATGTTGAAGTGGGTTTACACTAGTACACGCCTAAGTGTCGTGTATAATGTTTGATTCTGACTTCATATAGGCAAATTGTAGCCATTATGTATAGCCCTTATAGCCATAATACAGCCGCACAGGCCACTGAAGTACTGAACAGAACGGCTACCGCAGTACCACTATAGTAAGCAACCGTCAGGACGGCGTTTCAACAGGTAGGTACAGTAGGTGACTTTGGTTTGTATTACAAACCGAACACGCGCATCAATCTATATATTTATATTCTTATTATTTAAAAATTACGTATACATAATATGATACACAGACGAGTTAAAACGTTATGAATTCTATACAGACGAACATATTTATTACACTAAATATTATGAACTATTTTAACTATTATTATCATAGATATTACATCGTCGGTGTGACCAATATTATACTTAAACGCAGGAGCAGCAGTTAAACATTTTTGTCTTTCGAAGTAATAAAATGTAATATAATATAATATACGTTGATAGAATAATAAAGACAACATTTTTGAAAATAAATTAATGTTTGAAATTATTTGAAGTTATTTCAAAAGTACCTATTGGAGAAAATGTTATAAAGGGTACGGGTTTCAATCGGTTTCTGAGGTAAGAACTAGGAAGGCCACTGACTACTGACTAGCACCCCTTGCGACTCCCTACCACGTTATAAGCACTGCCTATATGAATATGACCTTGTGATGATGTGTAGAAAAAGACATCAGTAACACATATGCTAATAAAGAATACAATAATATCTTAACGCAGACGTCTTATAATATATTGCACTTCATTTGTATAATCATATGTGGTATGAGAAAACGCGGTAGAAATGGTATAATAATAATGTAATATTATAATCCATACGTGCGCGAGTTGGTCTATAGCGCTGCCTGGTATAATACACTATACAGTGTCAGGGGGTTGGCCCACTCGCCCTTTCACCGCATCCTTCTTTCAGTACGCGCGCGTATTCTCGCGCATTCATTCACTAAACAACAACAACAACAACGCTGCCGCCGCCGCCCACCCATCAACGTACGAGGGGGGGGGGCGCTATGTGCGGCGGCGACCACCGTGGCACTGTTCAATGTTTAATACTTCAATGTTCAAACCTCAGTATCTCTACGCATAGAAAATATATTAAATGCTCATACGAGTTAGTAGGTATACGACGATTTTGGTGGCTAGCGGACGGACGTGTCGCTGCAGACCACAATAAGATTGTCAATGAGTATCGTCGTTCGACAGACACGGACGCGATCCTCCCCATAGCCCCACACTCACACGCACCCGAAATCAACCCGTACATCTGTGGGCTCAACGAGACCTACACCAGCTAACAACGATCACATTTATATGAACTCTGTGCGTTAATCCCAAACGTAAACCACCGCTGCGCAGCATCTGCGGTTCGGAATTTCAGGACACCGCGAGAAATTACGAAACGTTCTTTATTCGTAAAATACTCGTACAACGGGTCGGCTCTGCAGCTCTCGTCTGGCTCTTGATCGGTCCGGGGCCGAAGCGCGCGCGCGGTCAGCTGGGCCGGCCGGCGCACGCGCGCACACTCTGCACGCAGTCGTCGCGTAAACACGCGCGTTCGTACGGTGACGGCGCGGCGGCGAGGCCATGACCGACGAACGTTGTGGCGGTGAGGGTGGGGACGGTGGTTGAGGAGACGGTCTTCGGGGGTCGAGGAGAGCCGGGCGTAGTAAAATGTATACAACAACGGGATTTACTACAAAGTGTATAATATTCTATATATACTATTATTATTATTATTATTATCATCACAGTGTGTGTGTGTGTGTTATTATGCGGAAGGTGTACACGGGGCGTGCGCGAGTAGTCCTTTGTGCGCGACTTTGGGTCGGCGGGAGGGTCGGGCAGGGGCATACTAAGGCGGCGGGCGGGCGGTCTCCTCGACTGGCTCACGGCGCACGATCTGCCGCCGCCGCCGCTTGGTTTTTCACACATCTCCCCGGCGCGGACAACAGGACACAGTACGAGCACAGCGTTCGAACCGCGCCGCACGAGATTGCACTGCGCGCGAAGCCCTCTCCGTTGCTACATTTGGTGCTGTTCTAGAGTTGAGACGGCGATCTATTATTATCATTTTTATCGTTAATAATTATAATGATATTGTCGTCACGTCGTTGTTAACGCATTTGCCCACCTCCGTACCCGTTCCCCGGGCTGTTCTAAATAGTAACATAACATCGATAACTGTGCCGGTCGTCGCTCGCCGGGAGAAAAACGATCGTCGTCGGCTGTCGCGATAATATCATTATATCGTTGTTATGATTGCCTTCTTCCCAACGATCCCGTCGATGATGGTCGGCTAAAATCGCGGCGCAGCACGACGTCGTCATAAACCGGAAATAGCGGGCGCTCGCGACCCGGGAGGGGTTGGTCGACGACGGGCGGCGAATGATGCTCAAATTTGTCACGCACAAACTGAAGACTCACAGCCTCGAAGACCATCGAAGACCTACCAAGGTAAACGATTTTCCAGCGTCATCGGCTGTTCGCGTCTACGACGCCAATAATAACTGTGACTGTAGCAGTAGAGTAGTAGTAGTAATAATAGTAGTAGTAATCTTAGTAGTGGTAGTAGTAGTAGTAGTAGTAGTAGTACTAGTAGTAGTAGTAGTAGTAGTAGTAGTAGTAGTAATAATAGTAATAGTAGTATCATTAGCAGTAGTAAAAACTAATGATATAATAAATATTATTAAATTGTTATTTCTTTTTTTGATAACGTGTGCACAAAGGTTGCCCCCTCCCCTTCGGGCAACCCCCCACCAATCGTTCGGTCATCCCCACCGAGACAAAGGAACGCGCGCGCTCGTGTGCGTGACATTTTCTCTCCACCTCGGCCACCGCCACCACAGCCGCCGTAGTTGATTCTCTTTCATCGTACGCGCGGGCGCGCGCGTCTGCTCGTGTTTGTGTGGGTTTGCGCGTATTCATCAGCTGATCGCACGCGTAGGTACTAGGTACCTCTCTGATAGTATGTGACCGCTGCCGCGGCGGCGCACTGTCTATTTTTAATCGAATACTACATTATTATTACTACTTACTATTGCGTGCGTGCTCTACGCTACGTTACGATAACCGGTAACCGAGTGTACTCGTCGCGATAACGGCCGCTCCGTAGCGTAGCGTATTATTGCGTTTCCCACGCAGTCCGTCCGCACTCCGCGATGATATCGCCGACATATCGCGGTTGTGAGGTGTGATAACACGACGCCGATACATAATAATACATATTTATACATTAAATATTATACGATAGGTAGGTAAATACCAAATTACCAAATAATAATATCACAAAATATAATGTTATTGTATTGTTGTTGCCGCGGCATATTATCGCTTTGGTCGCCCACGCTTGTCGCAATTTATATTACTCTATTTTCCTACCGAGTGTTAATTAATAATATTATTATAATATAATTATTATCATCTTTTCCCCTCCAACTGAAGTCGTCGCCGTCGTAGCTCGTCGCGTTGCACACTTGCACACGCGAATACGCGATTCGTACGGTGGCTAGCTGTTAATCACTTGCGCGGGACCCGTTCGGTTTCATCGTCATCGGCGGACGTAGTGCGCGCGTGTTGTCATTGCGCCGCGGTGGTCCTCCTCTAACACGTTCGTCTAAGGCTTTTTGTTGGACGCCGTTCGTTTCGCGACACAACCGGTACCTATATTAACGTATACTTAAACCATAGAACTTGGTTCTAAATCTTTATGACTTACACCCACCTACCCACTGCAGTATTTTGTTTGTACCTGAATTCCTTCTGCTGCGCGCACATTGCGCGGTCATGAGACGACGTCGGCACTCGGTGCACTGTTTGTTTTCTCTCTCCGTCCCACGCGCAACATGGCATATTTGTGGTATACGGTATCCATATATTTTATGTTGTCAGTTTTGAAGTTTGGTTCAAGAATTTACCCAATTGTCTATGTTGTTGGCTTTTTAAGATATTTTCAATTGCTCTGTGAGCATTTTTAATGCATTCGTGTATTATTATATTATTACTCGCGTAGCTTGATCATAGACCTTAGTGCATACAATTTGAAGTATCGCGAGAAAACCTACGCACAAACATGGACGACGTATGTTCTTGACTATAGAAGTATTAGAAGTTGCTCAACAGGTTAATTCACTATGGTATTAAAGTTAAAAACACGACGGAAAGTTGTAGACTTCAAATTTGTTGCTTTGCTGTGCGTTTGTCAGAAAGAGAAAACAATAAAATTTAGTACGCCGACGTCCTCTCAGTGAGGTTTATGAGTAGGTACGTGTTTGTGTACACCAGTTGCTGATACTAGATCATCGATTGACATCCAATACTTCTCTATTAGGAATTCTGATATCAATGACTGTTTATTTTTTCTATATTTGTCTCGAATTCCAGAGTGTTGAAATCGCGTCGATGATTAACAAATTAATTCATCTTATTTTTCAAATCTATTCCATAATTTCGTTGCCTTATCATATCTGTTTTTGATAATGATGTTGGTGGTTTAATAATACAGACTATAATAATATTATGAAAAATATTACTTACACATTATTAAGTCTGTGGCTTGATAATATTATTGTATACCTACATAAGATTATAAATTATAATAATATCTTATCTCGAGTTGTGTTTTAAATGTGTAATATTCTTTAAATTATTTTGCAATTTGTATTTGTTCTTGCAACTTCCAAACTCCCAAGATTTCTTTACCTAGACCTGGTATAGCCGTATATGAGATAGTATTGTTTATAATATGCTCATTGACTTATGATGTTCAATTTTCTGCTCTGTGGCAAGTAATAATATATTTTTAATTTCAATATTCTATTTCCAAATAAATAAAATGTCTTATTGTTATTAAAGTCTATGATATTTTAGTGATACTAATTTTTTATAACAGAAATAACCAATTTAATATCTGTTGGAAAATGTTAACCATGATTTACTGCCATTATTTTTAAGACCCACCATACTATTTTTTTTTTTTTTTTATAGATAGTATAAGTAGAACTTTATAAAAATGCACGAGTTTCAATGATTACTATTAGTTATTCATATTACATAATATTATTATCATCTTGACCAAAAATATAATGTATATTAATGTTCAGTAATTAATTTTCCTTTGAATTTTCCTGTACATTCATAATTAATAAATTATTGAAAAGTATTTATATTTCAATGTACCATGCATTTATAATATATTTACCTATTTTTAAGTAGGTACTTATTTATAAGAAATAAGAATCAAATATTAGGCGTACTAACTAATAATTAATATTTAAGTAAACTGATAACACTAATTACCAATCTTTTAAACTGGTCTTAATGATTGCTTATTTACATTTTACACTAATTTAAACACTTGTTTACTACTACTTTGAAGGTTTTGCCATAATATTTACTATAATTTATATTGTAATTTTATATTCTGTTTTAATATAAAACTGTTGTCAACAGTTTATTTATTTTTAATAAATGTATTTTAATATTTTGATATATTTATTACTTTTTAGTATTATTTATTGTTGTAGTTTATTTCAATAAATTCAAAATAATATAACTTAATATTTCGACAGATAAATTTTAAAACATTTGCCTGGCCAATTGATTATTTTTTAAATTGAATTACAATATATTTCCACATTATAACATTGATTTGGGCTCTCATGACTCATGATAACTATATTATGAACTAAATAAAAGTTTACTTATAGATAGGTACAAAAGTTATGTTAGTTAACCAACAATTGAAATAGATAGTCTTTTACTACCTACATAAATGTGAAATATAAATGACAAAATACTTATTTTTAATTAGTTAATCAAATTATAATGAGTACCTATTATTGTTTATTAGTTTTTCTTACAATAGGATATATTGTTAGTAAAGAGCGGATTTTTAGGTTCTTAAAAGCTTAAAATATGATGCTAATATTATGTTCTAAAAAAACTCTAAAATATTATCTAAATATTCCTTAAACTTGTAAATAATATGCAGATACCAAATATGATTTTCTTAAATAGTTCAATAAAAACAATAAATAACTGTTATGCATCATTCCTTTGGTAACATTTAAATTATTTAAATATAAAAAATGTAAAACTGTTCATACATAGGTTTATATAGGTACCTATGATAGGCATATAAATATAATGAAATATTTATAAAAAAACAAAATAGTTCAATAAAATAAACAACTTGCATGCACCATTCCTTTGGCAACAGATAAATTATTTAAATATTTAAGTCAAAACAAATTTATTATTAAAAAAAAATTTTCATCACATTATCAGTTATCAAATACGATAATCTGTGGTGCAATCATGGACTGAGAGTTGTAACATAATGTCCAACATTACCAATTTGATTGCAAACAAGTAGATAATTGAATGATTTTTAATTTTTATCATTCTTAATCAAATTTTATTGTTTTCCTAGAGAAAATTGTTGCTAGAAAAAATCACAACTCGAGAATTAAACAAAATATATGATTTTTTATAGACTATAATAGAATATATTCTAAAATATGAAAAATAGGCTAAATATTCTCTAATGTCCTTAAAATATGCTTTAATATTCAAAATAATTTTTTTCCTACAAATTCTGTAATGGATAAATTGTCCACATTTTTCATCCTCATAAAGTTGCAAAAAGCCAATAAAAATATTTAAAAACCTAAAGATCCGCTCTCTAATTATTAGGTATTATCTGTTTCCTATTGTCCATTGTATTTTATTATTATTTACTATGTTATATCTGATGATAGAGTATAAATATTGGTATGGTGGTTATTTTATTATATTCATAAAATGTAGGTAAATATTGTATAGGTACTTTACTTTTTTCCAAATTTTTTATTTAGGTAGGTAATTTGAACAAATTATAAAGGTATATTTTAAGTAATGATTAATTTACTATGACAACGTTTTTCATACTTCTTAGTTCTTTTTATATGTCATTATTAAGCAAACATTATTATTATTATTAATAATATTAATAATATCAGTTCAATAAAAGAAATCATATTTTGTATTTTTATTCTTTCATAATATCCAAAAGTTCTTTTTATCACGAGTTTTATCAATAATAAATTTTGTATAATAATATTTTAACTATAATAGTTTTATCCTTTTTTTTAGTTAAAAACTGTTGACCACGACTCTGGCACAGAGTCTGACGACGAACACAGTCCGGATAGAGAACCCAAAAGTACAAAACCAGGAGTACCTGAATCTACTCGATGTAAGTTGAAAAAAGTTTGAATTATTGCTTAGATTTGATAACTTGTTTTTATACCTATAGGTACTATGTACTTCAAAAGATATGGTTGAATATTATATTTTATCTAATTAAAATGTTTATAGTATACTAGTGTAGTTATAAAATAAAATAACTGAGTACTAATATATAATGTATTAATGTGTATCATGAATGTGAACTATGATGTTTTTAGAATTTTTTATATCATAAACCCAACATTCAATTTTCATATTGTATTGTATAAGAAATTAAATGTTTAGTGCACCACTCAGTATTTTATAATTGAATAACCGATAAATTGTAGTGTTGGAGTACGATATAATTTTTTGGTATTTATATTTTTTCATTTATATGAATATCATAATGTGATATTGAATAATAAACAATATCAATATTGTAATATGAAAAGTAAAAATTAATATATTAGTTTTTTTTTCACATTTATACTAAAAAGTTTCTATAAACGTATCATTTTATATTATACCTATTACTTACACAATAAAAAAAAATTAGAATAAATAGGAAAATATTTATAAATAAAATAATATTTGACTACCTACTTATATTTACTGTATAATTGGTGATATTTGATTAAATCATTACAATTATTTACTGTCAAAATATAAATAAATAGAATATAATTATAAATTTTTATTTATTTATATTGAATATCAAAGAACTGTTGTTCGATATCAATATTTGCATCACTAATAAGTTGTATTATAAATGTCCCCACACACTGCAGCGGTGGCTTTAAATTCTATTGTCTTGGCTTTACCGCTGTGGTGAGCGGTGAAATATGTCCTGCAGCAATTGACCGCCACCGCTGTAGTGTGTAGGGACTTTAATATGCAATGTATATTAATTGTAATATACATTATGATATTAATAAGTTAGTTTACATTCAGTTTAAAAATAACTAATTTTTGGAATCTATAATAATTATATTTTCTTACCTATATTTTAATTGTTCAATAACAATTTTTTCTTAGGTATCTAGATAAACTCAATGTAATTATTTAAGGGATTATTTTTAAGAATAAAAAATACAATCATTAATCAGTGGTTGTTTTATACTTTTTTTAGTAGCTAATAAATAGTATTTATTTTTTTAATAATAGTATCAATATACATATTATACCCAAATTATTCATACTGGATATTTTAAGTTACCTATCTAAATTATTGTTCTTAATTTGTCACAGAATAATGAATTTTGATATTTACACCAATTATTGATTTAACCTAGTGTATAATAAGTTATGAAAAAATATAATTAAAATTAATTAACACATGCATTTATTATTTACTAATGACTAATAAGATATTTTATTTTACAAGATAATTCTATTTCATAAGATTCTCCTCCTTCACCATCTTAATATGATTGTATTGATTTAATATATAAATAGTTAGTGGGTAGGTAGGTAGGTAGGTAGGCAGGCAATTTTAAATGAATGTTTTCTTGTCATGGTATAAATTTAGATATTATTTAGATAATTTTTTAAATAATTTTATTATTATTATATTTCATAAAATGGTTGTATTAAATATTAATTTAAATAGTTAACTAGTATAGGTAGGTACTTATCGCAGTTTGAGTAATTTTAAATAAAAATTATTAGCTGGTTTAAAATTATCACGGTTTAAAATGGAGATAATATTTTAAAAACCTTATTTTTATATTTTTTATGTATGATACTATGTGTATTATATATATTTAATATTTTTTACCTTATATTTTGAAGATTGTTGAAGCATGAAAGGTTCTCTTTTAATGTGTGTTTTCATATTTGCTATGCTCTCATAGGAGTACCATACCTATACTCTTTGCAACACTTGACCTAACTGACACAAAAGAACTGTTCTGCATTCTCAATCATCCCTCTACGATTATTTCACTCCTACTCAACACTATTCATTCTGCTAACACCCATTATTATTATTTTTTTTTTATTCCTCCCTTTTTTTTTAATTAAACTCTCAAGTACCTAAGTGTATGTATGTATACCATACATTGTACACTTGCATTATCCATATATTTTAATACCTACCATATAGTAGGATGTATGTATTTTGTTATAATAGGTATATTTATACTTTTCATTTTTCATTGCTATTGTTATTTGTTAATAATAAATAATGAACAATGTCAAATCATTTATTTTTATAATAACATAATAGGAATAATACATTTATAAATAAATAAATTTGTCATTTATTAACAACATTTTATTATTTCAAGAAAAAATAAAGCTTTGTTGGAATTCTTTTTATTGTAATAAAATAGGAACTTTTTTTTATTATAGTAATGGAGAACATTGGGAATGAAGATATGGTTGGTGATATGGAACCTACAAGGTCTTCAAGCAGTGGTCGCAGTAGTGTTGCCACTCCTGGTCCTTCCCCATATTTCTTAGACTCTGCTTTACCCAGTGACTGTGATCAACATAGTTCTGAAGAAGAATTAGAAGTTATAAATAGTAATCCAGAAGCATTACTGCAAGTTGAATTACCTACACCTGATCCAGATGAAGCAAATTCTTGCGGTGTTCCTGAAAACTCTGTAGCATCATTAGCTCGTAAACGTTGTCGATCTGCTAGTGAAGCTGGTTGTGGAAACACAATAGCTGTAAGCTGGTCAGGTTCATCTGACGATGAAGTACAAGGACTTATGTCAACCAGACCAACTCCATTAAAATTTTGTGCATCACCACCATCTCATGTGCACAAACCAGGACAGTGTACTGTATCCTCTTCACCGCCTTTAAAATTAGTACACTTGTCACCTAGACAATCTGTATCTTTGCCAAACACTTCTCCACGTAAACGACACAGACAAAGGCATCATCCTACTCGTAATGTGCAGAGGCCTTGTTTAGACTTTGAAAAAATGCAACAGGTACAAATATGGATTTATTATTAGGTATTTAGGTATTAAGTATTAAGTATATTTGGGAGTTGGGATCAAACAAAATGGCTACTAACATTTAATTTTATACTACATAAAAATTTTACATTTATTTAAAACAAGTTAGGTACTTACATAACTTAATAATAATCTAGGTCAGAGGTCTAAATTTCATAGATAATCTTAAAATTTTATTTTTGATAGATGGTAAACAATAAACATCTTTTAAAAACTAGATATTTAATTGTTTAAATAAAATGTTGTTATTCTAAAAAAATTTACAGCCATAATTATTATTAAAGTTTAACCCTTGTGAAGCCAGTAGAATTAATTTTATAATAACAATAATATTTTTTATGTTATTTGGTTGTATGGTATATAATAATTAATAAACATTATACCTACTACATAATTTATAGAAAAATCTTTTTCTCTATCCAGTATTTAAAAATACAATTAGAATAATTTGTAATAACAATACTCCGTTCAAAATGAGATTTATAGAAAAAAAACTAAAAAATTGAAAACTGAAAATGTCCGTAAACAGCTCAAAAGGAGTCAAATTATTTTATTATTTATTTTTAAATTGTATGGTGTATAGAAAATGCTAATATAAACATTCAGTGAAATTTTCATGTATCTACAGTCATTCGTTTTTAATTACAATGAAATAAGAAATTCGTTACATGAGAAATCGAGTGAATATCAAATGTTGTGAAAATATGAATTTTAAACGCTCATAAAAATTTAATTTGATTTTTTTCTAGAAATTTTTTTTTTAATAAAGGTAGACAAACTTATGAGGAATCTTGTATTACATTTTAAAATCTTAGATTTAAAAAGAAAATTATTTATGAATTTCTAACTCAAAATAATTTGCAAATGTTCGTTATTTTTACGTATTTTGTCAATATTTGAACTCTAAATGCTTATAAAAAAAAAATTGTGACTGGATTTTTAATTTTTTTCATCTGCCTTTAAACCAGTATACTTAAGGAGCCTTCTATTACATTTTTAAGTTTTTTTAACCAACAAATAAAATTGTATTGATATTTATAGAAAAAAAAAATAGAAACTGAAAATGTCCGTAAACAGCTCAAAATAAGTCAAGATATTTGGTAAATGTTATGGTGTATAGAAAATACTAATATAAACACTCAGTCAAAACTTCATGTACCTACGGTCATTTGTTTAAGAGTGGTACCAGAAACCAAAATCGATTTTCTCAAAAACAGATTTTCCGTAAAAATTCCCGTTTTTCTTTAATTTTTCTTTTGTTTTTCACGACGCTTTTGACCCCCTTAAGTACCAACTAGATTCACTTTCCTGTCAGGAAAGATACTGTTGAAGAAAATCCAAGCATTTTTACTGTCCTAAAAGGTGATGCCAGACACAGAAATATAAAAAAAAAAAAAATAAAACACATCGTTGTAAAATGAATACATTCATCGTTCCACTCAGAATCTAAAATAAGTACTAATATAAATAAATATAAATAGTCATTGTATAGTCATTGGGATGGATTTACATATTATATATTTTATTTGTATGAATATAGATTTGACTTTATGAAAATGGATAAATGGTTAGGTAACAGTTAAGAGATATTAAATTTGGTTGAGTAGATTGGCAACAACCATCCATTTTATGGTAGCGACTAGCGGAGATGGACTGAGGGTCCTAATCCTGAAAAATGTTGTCTACTACTCCTCTCATCTAAACTTTAAATACTTATAAGTTATAACAAATAAACAACTTATCCGAAATTTGATATTAATTTATTAAAATACTCCATATAATATTTTATTTCCAAATATAAAATTGTTTGACAATATTTAAATTTTTATGCAATTTTTAATCATTTTTAAATTTTAATGATTTACACGCTCATAACTTGAATAAAAATAAAAATATCATAAAATAGCGACAAAGGTAGGTAATGTTTGATCATAGGTGAATTCACTCGAATACTAAAAGTAACAATATACCTAGTTGGTTCTGCTGAACGATAATTTGATATGTTGGGCGTTGGTTAAAGAGAGAAAACTAATATTACCTACGCTGTACATCCCCTTAATACTAAGTTTTTAATAGTTTTTATACATGCCTAAATTTTGTAATACCTACATTGCGGTTAGTGAACTCGAATTTCTATAAATATATTTTAGTCGGTAGACTATAATAAATGTATACCTATTATAGAAATCTGTAACTCTTTTGACATTCGTATTCAAGGGTTTTTTTGTAAACATATTGTTGCTATTTGAATATCTATATTATTCATCAATTGTTTTTATTGTAATTTTATACTTTTCTATATTTCATAATCATACCTGTGCTGTCTGTCCGCCTGTGTATAATACTATAATGAGTATAATCTATACGTTTACAAAATGTACATTTATAAGTTATAACCATAGGGCATATATATGTAAGAAGGTCACTAAGTGTTTAAATTCTTATCGTGATTTTTCTCGTTCATTGCTCTTTTGATTACTTCTTGATTAATACAATTCTAATATTTTTATTTTAAAAGCCAATGCCTTGGCAGTTAGCAACAATTAACTAAACACAATATTTAAAAACCATACTCAATCAAATCACATATGCTTGTGTGTACCATTTTTATTTGTATGAGTTAAGGGTTAACTATAACAAGTACGACGTACCTATATCCAGATAAATTCTAGAGTGTATACTCATTTTATTCTGTAAAGTAGGTATTTGATTGGTTCGTACTGTTTGGTTCATATATTATTTTAAGCCATAATATTAAATTTTTTTCTATTCTAGTAATTTTAATAATTATGCATATAAACTTGTTTGTACGGTATATAAAATTAAAATAAACATAATTTCATGATCATGTTACATACGTTTTCACGCATACATTAAGTAACACAGTAGCGTAGATAGAAATGTTTATAATGAGACGAAGAAAAAATGTATAAACAAATTATGGAATATTATATTAAAAATCCACGCGTCTGGATTACGTTTACTTCTAGTTAAAAATATATAGTCCGCGACACGAAAAGTGGCCGATTTGTACCGCGACCCGTTGCGGCTTCCCTACCTGTTAGCCATTGGTTCTCAACCTATACCACCTCCTGCCCGGCGCACGGCGGTCGCAGTGCCATGCATCTGCGCGCAATGTGTATTCCATACATTATAGTAGACTGGTTTTTTTTGTGCACCCTTAGCTGATCTTCTGGAATGCCTGGAGGGCAGCTGCAGAATGTGCTGTGGTAGGGGATACAGTAATGCACATAATACAAACACGTTTTATGGCACTCGTGTTTTATCTTTTTGTATGTTGTGTACTGTGCGCTCGTAAACAACTATTTTTTTACACTGTTTTTTCTCCTGCGTTACCGTGTTAATCCATTTAAAAATGTCGTTTTCCGATTCAGATACTCACAGTCAGAGTAAAAAAATTATTCATAGTGTGTATTTATTTTTAAAACAATTATCAAAGAAGTCAGATTTAACTGCTGATTTTTTTAAAAATGCGCAAGTTGTTACTGCCGAAGCTTGTGGTGTGGGTTATCGTACTGTAAGACGGATTTGTGCTGAAGGAAAAAATAATATTAATCCAGAAACACCAGGTGCGGAACCTACATTTGTTTCTCCACGTAAAGGGTATAAACGAGCAAAAACTGTTTCGGAGCTGGATGATTTCGATTCCGATGTTGTGAGGAGAACTGTCCACGAGTTTTACGACCGGGGTGAGTACCCAACGGCTCAATTAATATTAAATGTCGTAAAAAAAAAAACAAATTACAATGGGTGCGTTCGATCAATGCAAAGGCTCCTAAAAAATTTAAAATTTACTTACAAAAGATGTAACGATGGTCGTATGTTTTTAATGGAGAGGAATGATATCGTCGCACTTCGGTGTAAATTTTTACGACAAATGTGTACGCTGCGAAAAAATAAAGACGATCGTCCAGTGGTTTATCTCGATGAAACGTGGGTAAACCAAAACCATTCACGCACCCTTATTTGGCAAAATGAAAATAATTCTGGTGGTCTGAAGGTGCCGACGGGTAAAGGAGGCCGACTTATTGTATGCCATGCAGGATGTAGTCGCTACGGGTTTATAGAAGGGTCAAAATTGGTATTTCGAAGCAATACCGGAAATACCACGGATTATCATAATCAGATGAATGGTGAAGTATTCAAAGAGTGGTTTATTCAACTGCTTAAAAATCTAGAAGAGCCATCAGTTATAGTCATGGACAATGCGCCTTACCATTCAATCCTCAGAGACAAATATCCGAAAAGTAATTGGAGAAAAACCGAAGTACAACAATGGTTAAATGAAAAAAATATTGAGTTCCATCCATTGGAAACATTACCTGAACTTCGGCAAAAAGTTAAAAACCTATTGCCACGTGAAAAAAAATATGAGCTGGATGACATTGCAATTGAAATGGGTCATGAGGTAATCCGTCTTCCACCATACCACTGTAAGTATAACCCAATTGAGTTAATTTGGGCTCAAGTTAAGGGCCAAGTAGCGAAATTTAACAATACTTTTAAAATGGTTGATATTGAGCGGTTAACACACGAGGCATTAGATGCAGTAACAATAGACGACTGGACGAAATGCGTTCGTCATGCAGAAGAAATTCAGGACGAGGACAACAAAAATGAAATAATGAGGGACACCATGATAGAACCAATAATTATGACAATATTACCAGATGACAGTGACTGGAGTGATGATGAAGAAGATATTGACGAAGAAAACCACGGATAACATATGTCTTAAATAATATTAAATTAAAAATTTTTTGTATTTGTATTTTTTTTTAAATTTTTTTTGTTGTTTGGTTTGAATAAAAAAATTAATTATAGTAATTTTAGTAAATTATGTTTAACTCTTTCGGTCCTGATTTCTATCTAAAAATTCATAATGGTGTAAAAAAAGTAATTATAAATAGATAATATAATGATAAAATAATAATAAATAATGGTTATGGTGTATAACGTCTTTGTTAACACTATTAAAATTGAAATATAAAATCATTTGTATAGGAGTTTTGGAGTTTAGGAGTTACCGTGTTGATTACGCGTTGAAATGGTTAATTTAAAAAAACGCGGCAATTTATTTAATTAGATTATGAACCACTTAGGCGAAACGGCCGCTAGGTTCGCGACGGTCATCGGCCACATTTCATGTCGCGGACTATAGGATAACTATTAGGGCTTTGCCAAAAACACCGGCCTGGTTATGTTATTTATATATTATGGTAGGTTTATTTCTATAGGTAGACAGAAATCTTAACGTCTTTAGTCTTACTATAATTATGTAATGTTTGAATGCATTTTTGGAGAGATATCAAAAATACTTGAAATAGGTACATATTACGATTTTTTTCAAAAGTTTCATTATTTTTTTGTTTTTTGTTAAATATGTTACGCCAGGTTGTCAATGTATTAAACAAATATATGACTCATGCGCATAGTACTACGCTGACACGGTTTTTATATTTTTTATGACTATAGTCTATACGCTCTATAAATACTAAATAATAACAAGACTTATGTTATTGCAATTTTCGTGACAACTAGTGTTTATAACTATTATATAATTTATTGGTAATTATTATACCCATGCCTACTTAATTTTATAACAATAGTGATAAATGGATTGATTATAGTAGGAACGCAAAATATTGTTTTAAAACAAATTATCTTTTTAATGAAATGTTAAAAATTTTAGAATAGCCAGTATACTTGGTATATAATTGGAGTTTGAGTATTGGATAAAGATTTTTATAATTTTTTTATAATATACAAGTATACAACAAGCCTTACAAGTTGGTATTGGTTTAATTTACTGGCTACTTTACTGGCGGAATTGTAGTTTATTACAATATTATTGTATTCATTATTTTAAACAAATATATGTTATGTTCCTACAAACCTTCATAAACTTACACAAATTTAAAGGTCATTCTTAATACAAAACGTCGTTTAACGGTATTAATACGAATTTCGTTTCTCTTTGAACACGTATCGCGTTGGTAATGTTCATAAATTCATTAAATAAAAATGTAGGTAGTCTTTTTTCAATGATTGTGTCGCCAACGTCCTCTACTCTACCCTTGAGTTGTTCAGTTATTGACTTCCGTCTGTTGGGTTGGTCGTATATATATTGGTAGTCGGTAAAGATAAAACAGAACTGTGTAACATACTGTTAATCACGTTTGATTTTCGTTCAGGAAAAAATGAAAATGTAAAAAAAATATTGACTGCGTTTTTAAAATACGGACGCTTAACCGAGATGCGTAATATATTATACATATCGAAATATTATGCACATTATTACGCTGCATTGTTTTTCAAAAATCGATCGTTATTATATGAGTGTGTGTGCGTGCGTATTATGTAAAAGTATAAAAGTATAAACCATTGTTTTTTAGTTTACGGGCCAAAGAAGAGTACGAGTATTTTAGTATTTGGTTATCCCCTCCGCCTAGCTACGCGCTATTATCAACAGTATACAACTATTACTACTACTACTACTACTACTACTACTATACTACTATATAGTTACTACAACTCTATTCATTTCCTCTCCGAGTATTTTGTGTAAAGTGAATTAGACTGTGTTAGAAGTAAACAAGTATTTGAAGGTCACCTTTCCCGCTATTTTTACTCGACCGATCTCATCATACTCATACGCTTGCATGCCATACGTTTATTTAATATAATACACGCACGCACACACGCACACACACACACACACACACACACACACACACACACACACACACACACACACACACACGCACACACATACATACACTTGTATTGTGTTTTGAAACGAAACGTCGGTGGTCTTGGAATCTTCTGGTGCCGGACAAACGGCGTCGTCGTCTTTCTCCTCTCCTTTCCCTCTTCACGACAACCGAATCCTCGGTCGGTTGCCCGCCCACTTAACACCCGTCAGACAACGATCACACATTCCTCAACTATATTTTACCACCACGAACCAGGACCCGGTTAAGCTTACTATAATATTATTATGTTATACTTATAAGTTATACTACACACTGTCCATTGCATTATTGTAATGCAGCTGCCACGGTTGCCAACCGCCCGGCACCCATTCAACAATATGCAGTATCCCAATAACTACCTATAATCGTGGCTGAGAGTAGGGAGGTTTTTTTTATTTTTTTTTCGTGGAAACGTAATTTTATATCGGCTCGAAAAATCTCTATATATAATATTTTATCTCGTACTTTAATATATTAGGTATACTACAGCTGTGCTGTTACATTTATTTATACGCCTTTTTATATATTATTATAATATACATGTACGTATCGATATTTCTATACGAGCTGTCTACGTTGTACGACAAGTATATAGTATGTACATTGTACACGTTATAGATAGTATAGAATACCTGCATTATTATACAATAATATACGTAATAAATAATATGTATAAACGAAAAAACACGTCCGGGTAGCTTTGTTCTGGTAAAAGTAAAATATTATAGTGTCACTATAATAATATAATGTGTATATAGGAGGTATAATAAATTATACACTTCATTTAAATTTTATACTATTATTCGTTAATTTTTACCCAACCAAATTACCGTATGTATAATGTATATTGTATATCATACATTTTATACCCACGTTATTAACTAGGTACAAATGAACAATAGGTTATATGTATCGAAAACCTTAAATAAATATTATAAATTTATAACTTATTAATTTTATGGTATAGGATAGGATACACGATCACAAATTACTGCGTTCTATAGTTTAATATTTCGATGAAATCAATAACCATACCAATTCTTAATTGTATCCACCTTTACTTTTTGTTATTCGATAAAGTAGTGAACTTAAGTGGAGCTTATTACGGAATACAGAATAATTAACTATATGGACCTTAAAATAAAAATAAACGTGTTTGAACTTTGTTTTATTGAAACTATTATTATATGTAAGTATATAACGTGTACTCATGATTTCGTCAACGTATTGTAGTAGAGAAAAAAAATAGTTATAACACTTAATACTTAAAACATTTTCATTTCTATTGTTAAAAAAAGTAATTATTAGTGCTCATTCGAAATAAATTAGTGTTGAAATAAAGAATTTTTATTCTGTTTCATTATATTTTTTGTTGATACTATTTTAGTATTTTATGCTACTTCTACGAATTAGTTTAATAATCGTTCAATAGTAATTAATTGATAATTAATCTAGACGAAAATTTGTATTAATATTAACTATCTATTGTATATTTATATTAAGATTTAATTAATACTGAATTAGAATTTTAGTAATTTAATATTTTTTCATTCGATCGGTTTACAACCGTAATATAGTACATATATCATACTAAAATAGATTTTATTTTTATGATAAACTAATTTTAGGATAAACAAAAATGATAAGCTTAATATTATTGGATATTTAATCAAAATAATCAAACATATTAATAAACGATTGGCATAGTTAACATATTTATCTTTAAAATATATATTATTTTTCAGGACAACCTCACCCTCCTCCCTACCCCAGAAAAAGTTTAAAATCCACTCTTTGTCATTCAATGATATTATGTAGAAATCATTAATTTAAAAAAATATCGTTGACCTTCAAGTAGTTACAAACTTAAGTAGGTATCTATTATTGTTTTCAGACATTTTAAAATTGATTTAATGTGCCTACTTGTGGCGTAGTGCATATAGACCATCCATTATTGACCGATTTCATAATTTTTTGATCGATTATTGTTAAAATAATACTAATATATATTATGTAAATTATATACATACATATTACCTATTGTATATATTATTAATTTAAAAGCACCTATATAAACATTTAATTAATATATACGAATAATTAATCTTTTAAACGTTTATCTATCCATCTTATTCGTATTACTTATATCTATAGCTTGCATAATATACCTATTAAAATCATTTTTATACGATTTTGTCGTATCTAAACTTATTTTTTTGTTCTTATTAGTTTAAGAATTCTCTTAACGATGTGGCTATGAATACTGATAAGTGATTATATTATAAGTAAATGTTATTAATTATGGACTTTGAAGTTGAATCACAGAATAAATAATAAAATACAGAATATTCTTTGGTTGAATTATGTTATTTTTTACCTTTGGGTATGTTAATGAAAATATCTTGTTTTATTAATTTTCTTTTGAATAATTGCTTTGTTAATTTAAATAGAGTTATAATCATTTTTCAGTTAATTTATTTTTATTTTATTTACATCCAAGGTTAGGTCCTATTTAAATCCAACTGAGAAATGTATTGTACCTAAAAAGCTTATAGCGAAGACAGCTGTATATTTTTTATTAGACATTTAAATAATTGAATTACTTAAGATTTATTAAAGCTTTTAATGATATAATATTATAATACGTACTTAATGAATAATCGCATACCTAGTTTATTAAGTTTATTAATTTTATTTGATTAAGAAAAATCATACGGTTCAAAATATTACTATTTACATAAATGAAAATTTAAATTATTTCATCGAATTTAGATGATACTTTTGTGATACTGACATATTCTATATGATACTTGAATGGTATTTAATATTTGTTTTTAAACAATTAAATTCTAATACTTGCTCTCGTTGACCTTCTACATTACGTATACCTATATTAATGTTCAACGGGTTTATGCATTTTCTTGATAATGTAAATACCAGTATAACTTAGAGTAGATGTTTATATAATCATAAAAATACACTATTTATTTTGAGTTAAAAATTAAAATTAACAATTGTTTGGAATTTAGATAATTTTATGTTTTTGTCGAATGAGAAAAAAAAGTAGTTTATCTATGTACTTTTTATATTTTTATAACGTATTTTGTGTTTATAATCTAAAATTAAAATTGTTATCATCATTTAATCGAAACTGTTATATTTTTTGCAGCTTAAATCGTTGTCAGCAACTTCGTGGAGGCATACCAGTAAAGATCACAGCGGCGAATTGTCAGTGTACTGTTGGTGATTCCATAAGATAAAACTGTTGTTTATATATTTTTCCTTCTTTTTCAATTTTTATTTTTATCTAGAAAGGCTGTATTGATAATGTTTAAATCGTTAAGTTCGCCATAACTTACTATTTTTGGCCAATTTGTTTGTGTGTTTCGGTCCTGTGCCACGTGTTATTTGAACGATACTCTACTACATAGCACTCAAAATGTGGTACGTGGTTCTTTTGGACGGCCTTATGCAACATGAAATTAAAATTAAAAATTTTTAATTTTAATAAAACTGAGCCAGTTTATTGAATTATTTTATATATGTTTTTTTATTATTATTTGTCATTGTGCTTTGCTAGTCTGTAACATTCACCTACAACAACAAACAAATTCTTACGTGTTTGTGTTTATATATCCTCAAACATTTATGTCTCATTAACTATTTTTATATCATCATTATTTAGTAATTTAGTAGATACCACCATATATATACATATATGTTTATATTATTATTATTATTATTATTATTATTATTATGTTAATACGTACGATTATAATATTAATATTTAAGTGAAACATAGTTAGGTGAAATTTACTCAAGTGTCATCATAATTTTATTAAGTTCTAATACATATAACTATATATATATTATATATATACATATTTTATATATTATATATACTATATATTTTATATATGTATATTTGTTAGACTTTTTTTTAAATAAGAAGCTATTTCAGCGTTGTATCTATAAACATTGAAGTCTCGTCTCATACTCTCATATTCTCATCTATTGCGGGGCTTACACTATTAAGATGCATCATGACGTGTTAGTACTTAGTAGTCATAATATAATATATAGCCAGCCCCTATTGATTAGAAAACATAATAATATTATATGTAGGTATAATTACTGTTTATTTACACCTTTGTAAAATTATATCTATCCGTTTTGGCTTTAACGTAGGTATTAGTCTCATATGATAGCGAAGGCGTTTGTTTTTTTTGCAAGTCCAAATGCTGCAGATTACTGTAGTATCAGATTACAGCTGGGAGTGATTATGCATTTATATTGTCTTGTATCTGAACCTTGGTACCAGCTACTTTTAAGATCGATATAGTTACACCTTAAATTACGCGTAGAATCGTTGCTCCCAATACTTCGGTTTTTTCTTTTAAATATATATATTCCCTGTTTGTGGTTAAATGTTGACCGTGGTTAGATTGTTATTATGCTGATAACTAAAATGTATGCGAATAATGTGGGCACGATTTTGGCAAGTACAATACTATACTATATAGGTATAGTATATACATATTAAGTAATTCATTAAACGTTTTTATTTTATTTCGCAGATATTTGCTGCCAACAATTTACCAGAAATAAAGATAAAAAACTACCTCCTCCTTCATGTAAAATTTTAGTGTAG
Organism: Metopolophium dirhodum; assembly: GCF_019925205.1. Lineage (NCBI taxonomy): Eukaryota > Metazoa > Arthropoda > Insecta > Hemiptera > Aphididae > Metopolophium > Metopolophium dirhodum. The sequence goes on from NC_083562.1 coordinate 33,617,420, forward strand.
CAGTTTGGCATGTGGTTTCTATTGCGAAAATATCGTTGAAATTGTAATTACCGTTTCTGGCGGAGGACACGATCTCGTTCCGTTGTTTACTTGTATTATTTGCATTCCTTTCGTTTTGTTTCCGTATACATAATTTTATATAGGTACCTTCCTATACATAATTTTTTCAAATGCATTAGCCAAAGTCTTGCTAAACCGCGTTATAAGTTAAATCGTTTAACACACTTTTGGCAAACAATAATTAGGTGTCCCTGTAGTCCGTGGTTTATTTTTTTTCCACATAAATAAGACTATAGTGAAGGCCAACCATCTCTCCCGGCCTATATAGTATATTATATATACATTTAAACTCGAATTTCGCCGTATCTAACGTTTTCTTTCAGACCTTAGTTATCTATTTCGTCATCGCGTTGTTTCTAATCTGATTTTTGAGATCTCCGACAGTGCAAACAAAAAACAAATTCTCCTCTAGAATTTACAGTGGCTTTTAATATTTCTCATTATTCTATATACCTACGAGGTATATATAATAATATAAGAATCGATTTTCGTACTGATTTAACCATATTACCTATAAATATCCTATACTTGAATACTTTGTCAAACGTCAAGTGTTTCCCCAGGCTGCTGTGGCCTGTGTTGGATTAAAAAATAATAATAACGACGACTAAAAATATATAATGTGTCTGTGCAGTGGACGTGGTCGGTTAAGCAGTGGTATAAAGGGGTTTAGTATAAATATTATTGATTAAGGGTAGGAATTAATTCTACCGATAACTACCGCCGCCGCCACCGCTTGTTCGGCAATATTGTTTCTGTGTGTGTACCTATTATGTTGGAGCAACTATAGTTCAGTACGGTCGTTGGTGGGGATGAGTGAGGTCGAATCGGCCATTTACAGCGTACCTACCTATATATATATTATACATAGGTACGGCTCTCGAGTAATTACTATTTCAAAAACTGGCAGTTTTGCGCAGTTTACATAATGATTACACATTGTTTACGGTGGATTTGGATTTACAAGATTTTGGAATGGGGTTTTTTTCTGCAGTGGTGGTTATGGCATAGATCGGGTTGCTGGCTTGACGGTAGAGTCGTATATATTTAGCTATTATTTAATATAAAATCTAGGTATCTGTTATAATACTACTGCTTACGCCATCATTTTCGTTAGAATTACTAAAAAATTCTCTGATTTAAAAAATAAAAATAACGTTAATTTATTATTTATCACTGAAGACGAATTTTTTTATATTTTTGTATATTATATTATAATAAAATATATTGTTTTGAAATAAATATATTATGTCGCGAGCGGCGAGCTGTCAGTTAATGGCATTCAATAATCAAATAATTTTTTTTTTAAATTAAGTTTCTAAATGTATATAACGTACCTATAACGTCATTGTCCAAAATGTTATCGTTTAAATGCCACTCACTACTCTAGATCTATCGAAAAATAAAAAGTTATACTTCGTAACCACGTAGAATCACAATTTTGAATTCATTGTATTAAAATAATGGTTCTGGTGAGGTTTTGGTTCAGTATTTTTAAAGGGATTGTTTGTTTGATTGAAATAGTATAATATATAAATATTGTTTGCGGTGCATTACTGTCATGTCTGGCCGTCTGGGAGAGAATACAGTTGCTAACAGATATATGTATAATATGCAAAATATAATGGGTAGGTACTGTATAAATATAGTATCGTTTTCTTGTTCAAGACAAAGGGTGACATAATATTATTATTTATTATACATAAACTACTACATCTGTATATAATAGGTATACAATAATTGTGCGACATTCTTTGTCCTCAGAATACGGAACAAGAACATCTCCGGCTAAAGCTTGTGGTATGTACTTCGTAATCTCTCTAAATAATATTATTATAATATTATACACTCGTATTATAGTACTAATGATTAAAATGTTTTACTTATCTGAAATTAATTTTAATAATTATTATAGTATATCCGTATCGATACCGATAATGTAATTAACGTGACTGCAGGCAGTGGCGTTCTCAGGAATTTTCAAGGGGTGGGGGCTTTGAAAATTTACTATAATACAAAAGTGGGGGATCAGCCCCCACCCCACACCCCCCGTAGTCATAATATTTACAAATTTTGTACTGTTTTAAAAAATTATATATATTTTAAAACATAATAAAAAGTCTAATTTTCTTGGCTTTTTTGCCAGATCGTCCAACATTTCTTCAGCTGTTAGTGGCACATCTCCATGGATTGCCAACATTGTGAATCCATTAAGACGGGTCTAAAATAATTTAACAGATACACAATACTTATAAATTTAAACAAACATCATGTTTGTAAATAAAAGTCAATACCTCTGTCATTGTACTACGTAAATAGCTTTTAAATCTTTTAAGACAAGAAAAAGTCCTCCCTGGCGTTGCTGTAGATACTAGTATAGTACACAACATTTTTAACAAGTAATGGATATTAGCAAATATTTCTTTAATACACAATTCGTAACGTTTCTAATTAATTTTTTGGTTCTTTATTTCTCTCCAATTTTGTATGCCATAGATGTAATTCAGTTCTAACAATTTATAGATCGGTATCTAGGTAAAACTGAACCACTTCGTCAAACTCTTCAGTAAAGGGTTTAGAAAATAAACACCCAAATCCTAACAAAATAAAAATATATTTTAAATACTAACAGTAAATTAATTTAAAAATAAAATAAAATAGGTATTAACTAGCCTTTTAATATATTTTTGTGCTTCAAAAACCTTTCATTTAATTGCTCTATAAAAGAATCAATAAACGGTATGGCTATTGTTATACGATAATATTTTTCTGGTGTAATATCATCAATACAGAGGTTGGCTCGATTTTCGTTTATTTTATTCTGACGTTTAGTAGAAATATCCACGCACAAACTTTTTTGTTGAAGCATGATAACAATGTAGTTTTTCTTTTATCTCCCATTGTATTAATGATAGGTAGGTAGTTATTTTAGTTAAAGAAATATAAAACTACTAGAACTAAGAAGTAAACTAGTAATTAGTAAGTACTAACATAGAAACAGAAAGATTTTAATTAAGCATACACGAATACGAAATCTGAACGTCATCATCACATATTCACATTTTTACAATACACAATAAAACCAAATTATTAAATCAAAATGTGTGTTGATAATCACGTGGTACTGGTAGCTAATGAGGTATTAACCACTATATTATAATCAGTAAAATCAATAATCAATTATTAATTTTATTTTTTATTTATTATATTGATTTAATCACTTAATTAATAATCGTGATATTGTTGGTAAAAAAATATTATACTGTGATACGTATATGAAATAGTTGAAAAAATGGCCGATGGGTGATGTATGGTACGTGTCAGTATTGGTTATGACTTATGAGTTATGACAGTAGACAATACTTCAAGAGGATGGGGATTGGGGGCTAATTGTGCTATACCATGGTACAAAAAATTGTTTTCATTCGCTGGGCGAGAAGACAGTCCATAGTGTCCAAGTGTAGATCGGTACTTAGGTTTTTTTCTTGTTACTCACCCATAGTACCTATAGGTACGTGTTAGTCCAAAAGATCGATCGTGAAAATGTTGCTAAAGTGATTGTAGGTACCTACATTATACGGTAATATAGTAATACAATAATCGCGCATATTACATAATATTGTTAGTGTCATTCCGCTGCAGGGCACTGAGCGTGTGTATCCCACGGGATCTTATGACATTCATATACACTCAGATACCCAAGTACATGAAGTACCTATATATTATAGGAACATATTTTATTGATATTTGAATTCGTTCGTACGATGTTATCGTATATTAATTAAAGCGTTCGGAAAATAACATATACCTATATGCGTGGGTGCCTAGTATATGCTCACGGCCTCACTCAAATTGTGTACATACAGTAGTATATAGTACCTACATACATATAAATGCGTCTTATAAGCGAGTTTTTCTGTAGAAACTCAAATAGAATATGTTCTCTGCAGCTCAGGAGTCATCTATAAACGTATATATTTATTTAAACACTACCAGGGTTTTGAGAGGATTTTCCTTTATAATTTTTGTCACAAGTTGGACATTCTATATTATTATTTTTTGGATGGGGGGGGGGGAAGGGGAGGGTAAGCCTTAAGCCTCTCCTATTTATGCCACTGGTGTACTGAATATTATATGCACTCAAACATTTATTTAAGGTTTAGCTGTTTAGGTGATATACTATTATTACCTAAGTACCTACTACCTATAGCCTATAAGTATACCTAAAATATGTCCTATTATAATACAATTTGTCATCTGTATAGTATACGTACAGACCGTATAGGTGCGTTTAAAAAACCTATATTTTTGTTATGATAATATTATACATTTATACACGACGATACACTTGATAATATAAATTCTAATATATTATCTTTGTGTACAGTGGGCAGGCATGGCGTAGGACGTATAGAGGTACAGAATCGGGGCCGGATTGACCCGTCGAGTTACCGAGTAAAACTCGGTGGGCCGCTCAAGTAATGAGGGGCCGCGCCGACTGAAAATATGTTAAAAATTAAAAGTTGAAGAAATAGAGACAGTAAAATAAAAAAAACTATGCGCGGAATAAGAACGTACCCAAGGGCCGCCAGTTTGTAAATGGGTCGGTAAAGTAGGTACAAAAAACTCGGTGGGCCGAATTTGTCCAATCCGGCCCTGTACAGAATGTATACATAATGATTTTGCTATATTATATCAACTAATATACCTAAAATTAACAATTACGCTACACGCGTATAATAATACTATCTATAATCTAGCCAATCTATAGGTACCTATGAACTCTCAATTTTCATTATCCGCGAATCAGTCGGTATAATATTATTATCTCGGTACTTAGCCACTTAGGCCTTAGGCCTATGTATATTACAGTCTACCTGCAATAACATAATAATATTTTACACGTCATCTAACATCTTGATAAGCATCGTACAAACACGTCTTGACAACTTCACTTCGCAAATGTGAGGATAGCAAATAACTAATAATATAGCCATAGGTGTATGTGTTTTTGTCTAATAAAATAATTAAATACAGTGTAAATACCTACTAAATTATTACGATTATGATATACCTTTGATACATATTATATAACAAAATATATTAAACTTTATATTTGTTATAAGATTATAATATATTATATGTGTATTAATACACGAATAATTTTTTTCGAAATAAATGCGTTATTTTTCTCGTATAAAATATATAATACGTTTCTTATTTTGGACCTTTTCGTCGTACCTACCCAAAGTTTTTTTTCCGTGTGATTACCGATTTTTTTCCAACCCCGAGACCACCTGCAGTTACATTCCTATATTGTATTATATACGAATATACAATATTATGCACTATATTATATTAATATACTTTGTCTCGAGTAAATTGAAATCATGTCTGCCAGCAATAAAATAAAAAAAAGGAAACCCCTACGACTGAGGTCAACAACAACAACAACACCCCTGCATAATGTGCTGCTTATTATATAATATTTACTATACAAATCTGAAGGAGTATAATTTGTAGGATGGATTTCAATTTTAAGATTATTTAATTCTGGAACTGCAGTTGTTAAAAATAATTGTTATACGTATAATAAATTATTATTATTATTATTATTTTATGTGTACCTACAACGAGCGGCCGCTGTGTGCATCGATATTCGGATATTCCTATATGTATAATATAAATATATTATATAAGGTGATTCTTCTAAAAGTAAACACTTATTTTGAAAAGTTCTTGGAATATATATTTTTTTTTACATAATTTTATATTCCAAAACGAAATATTTGAAAATAAAATAAAATGTTTACCGGGTGTCGTTAATTAATTTTTAACATTAGTTAGTTAACCTAACCTAACCTATAACTTTAAATAGGAACTTACTTATAATTAATAACATTTAACTAGGTAGGTACCGAATTACTTACTTGTTTGAAAATTGATTTTTGAGTACACTCTTCTTTGGAATATTAAATTTAAAATGTTCAATAATATGCTGTTATCTGAAAAAACAAAAATCTTCAAACTGATTGGGATAAAAATATAATGAGTAATCCTACTGTTATAACTTTAACTTATAACTTTTAAAACAATCACGTTGCATACTGCAGTAGGGCAGTGTAGTCCGTACATATAGTGTAGGCGGAAGTTGATCAATGATTTTTCTTTTGTTATCTGATATTAAGGTATCTAATACTAAGTTTTAGTAAATAAAAAAAATATAAAAAGTACAGTAATAAATCTTAATTTCGATCTAAACGACGGGTACTACATTATTAACTACGAACTTATCTTCTATCTTCTATGTATAAAAATGGATCCTAATCCTTTGCATGGCATCACGCGTGAACGGATGGACCGATTACGCTGATTCTTTTTTTGTTGTGTTCGTAATTGTCAGGACAAGGTTCATATGAAAGAATATTTTAGGAATATTCACCGAGAAGGTAAGAAATCTGGATGTCTAAAATACAATAGTGGCGCCATCTGTCCATAAAAAATAAAATAAATAATACAAAATGTATTGTTGCAGTTTAAAATAATAATAGTGTATTATTTATTGGTTACTATTGGTTAATCGGACATGTTTGTTGATTTGTGTTATTATTTTATTTTATTTTTATTTTTATTATTATTTTTACAGTGAGTTTATTGATAAGTGTTAATCATTTCCACGGACTATGATTAACAGCACTGGAAACGAACAATAGTGCACTGTATAATGAAAAGATCCACATCTGTTACGGCAAGTCAACGAGCGTTTGTAGCGCCATCTCCTAGTATCTATCTTTTTCATCAGGTTCCTACACTGCTCTATTATTATACATAGTGACTAAATTTAGTTACTCAATTTTGTCGCCACGATCGCTCGTTAACTTTCCATAACAGATCTTGATTGAATGATAAAGGTTCGTTTCCAGTCCTGTACATCTTAGTCCGTGATAATTTTTTTAAAGAGTTTTGGTAAGGTTGTTTTTAAAAATACCAGAAATTAGACGTACAAACTTAAGTCGCAGAACCGGCAATGCTACAAGTAAAATTTTCTCATTGTTTTTTTCTTATTTTTCTTCTTTATCAATACATACGAATGTTAGGTTATTTTTATTCATCTGATTTGAGTGCAGTTAGGTTAGGTTAGGATTCTGTATTAATTGATTATATTAATCCACCGTAGGTTGAATTAAGTAGAAATGACAAACTTGGTATAACTTTGATACTTTAGATTTAAATAATTATACACTTACCTGATACTATAATGTTGTGGATATTCCGGACAACGCCGGTCGAGATGGCTATACATTAAAATTTAATATCATTTACACTTAAAAAGACATTGATTCCACAGTGTGTTATACCCAAAAGTAATTGAACAATCAGAATCTTTTTCCTGGCAACGCTGGGTAATTCAGCTAGTCTCTATATATAAAAATGGATCCTTGTTTCCCTTGGTCATTCAGCATCACGACGGCTGGACCGATTTCGCTAATTTGTTTTTGTTGTGTTCGTAATTGGCAAGAGAAGGTTCTTATGTAAAACAATTTTAGGAAAATCCACCGAAAAAGTAGAAAATTTGGATGTAAAAAAATACAACAGTGGCGCCATCTGTCCAGCAAGAAAATTAACTAAATAATAATATATTTTTGTTTATTGTAAGGATACACTATTGGTTATGATTGAATATAATTTTAGACCTGTATATTATATTTGATCGAAACCATATTATAACTTAGTAAAAGTGGTATTCCTAACTCTAATTTTTCGACAGTTGTCTTGGGAACACAGGATACATGCATATCATAATCCGCAGGTGGTTTGTCTACCTGAAAATATATTTCTTGCATAATCACAAGCGCGCGTGTCTCACGGGCAACGCCGGTCGGGATGGGTATAGTTTAATGTATAATCGAACGTGTCCTGCCTGACTCACTGACTGATCAACGTAGAGCCTAAATAATGATCGTTTCTAGTCAGTTTGCACTAAGAAAGCATCTTACAAAATTCAAATTTTATAAAGTGTTGCTTGCACAAGTATTATGAAATTCAAGATTCAAGATGAAAATTTTTAATTTTTGAACATTACATACACTACACCGAATATTAAAGAACGAATTGAACAAAGTTTGAATCATATAGAGTATGATATCGGCATTGAGTATCGGTATATTTTAATGGGCAACGAAGTGCACGGGATCAGGTAGTAATGTAGTATATTATATAAACAGCATAAAATATTTATGTATTACTCAATATATTAACATAGTACACTTAATATAGAGGTATCTATACCTACACACAATATAATGCTGGTATCTAGTAAAATAAATAGGTACTGTCGACTGTTCTTTAAGAATATACATTATATAACTAGACATATGTTAATATATGTATATATAAAAATGTTTACACATGCCTAATATACAGAGAGGTGCCTTTCAATAATTCATTTTTTCCGTTATCTGATTTCGAAAAATCCACGTCAGCACGACGACGCATAATATAGTACCTATATTAATTTATCATTCCGTTTTGATATGAACGACAAGTTATTGAATAATTCACTTTAACGGAGTTTCGTCATACCTACGCGATAATGTGTACGATGTGTACGTGGTTTGGTATGTATATTATATATTTTGTATAGTAATAATAATAATAATAATAATAATAATAATAATAATAATAATAACAATAATAATAATATCATATACACATGAACCATATTATACAGATTACTGAAAATGATAGACAGAATGGCATTTTCTATGAACCTATGTCAAATAGCAAGTATACGTATTATAAAATACCTGCGTTTCCATAGTGTATTATAGTGTTGGTGAAGTTATGTTTTTATGGTAATTCTATTTCATTATCTTTCAAAATTGTTGTTAAACTAATTCTTAAGTTATTTTTTTTTATCTGGTCAAGTTACCTACATATATGTATTACTTTTGAGTTTGGGATTAAAAAAGTAACATCTTCACTCTTCATTACAATAAATGAAATTTCCTTTTTATTTTCAATGAGTACTAGTGCATTATTATATAATATTATATTGGTATAATTACCTAGTGTATTATTATAATATCAATTACGGGTAAAGATAACATTAAATAATTGGATACGTATTAAGTTCATTATTTTTTTTTTCCACTGGGATAAATTGTACCATTATTTGATAGAAAAATATGAAAAAAAGTCTTGAGCCCAGACACATAAAAACAGATTAACATATATTTTATACTAGGCGCAACTAGGGATATGCTGGGGGACTTATGTTCCTACCAGTTTAAAATGTTGCACCCCCAAAAAATAAAAGGCTTTTGCAGTTTTGCCATTATATATTAGTTCAATGTATAAGATGACTGCAGCGTCGCGCGTAAGTTTCAACACCACCTATGCTTGTTAAACGACATTATATATCACATCGTCCATGTTGTTTAAAAGCATGAGATGGTGTTGAAACTTACGCGCGACGCTGCAGTCATCTTATACATTGAACTAATATATAATGGCAAAACTGCAAAAGTCTTTTATTTTTTGGAAACTTACAGCATTTGGTGCGTTTTTTTTTATTGTGGTGTCCCCTGTAGGCCTAATCCACATCGCAAGCGAGAATACGCGAATGCCGGTCGACTACAACAATATTTTAAGTTACATAGATCGGTACAGCGAAAACTGCACTACTCTTGTATAACATTTTTCGTTATTTATACATCGATAAAACATATTTTAATATAAAAAAATAAATATCGAATTTAACGTTGAATAGGTTTTAATTTTGTCGCAACACGGCATTTGCACATTTTTGGCTTACTATAGCGTTGAATTTTAGTGTGTTTCAGCCTCTAGAAAGGCGAGTTAAGCTGCTAGCGCTGAAGGATTTACATGCACATAGCATTATAAGTCCAAGAGGATTAAAAATACAGTAGTTTTTAATTATTAGGATGATATCCCCCGATCCTTCTTTAAAATTCAATGTTGTCCTAATATTATAACTATAACTATATTATTATTACTATCATTATTATATTTATCATATTAATATATTATATATTATAACTTATTTATTATTATTTAGAAATTACCAAAGTCCTATTTCTAAGTTTCCTACCACTTACTACTACTTTTTCAATAGGAATACCTCATTATTCAACCGGTTTTAAATGTTGTGAAACTCATTAATAAACAATTTTTTATGGTTCTGGAATAAAGTGTTTATTTTGTGTGTGTGACGCCGGTCGGCGATAGTGGATGATGTGTTTGGTGTGGAGATGAAATGATGAGGGGACGACAATATTAAATAAATACATTTTACAAAATACTTAATACATAAAATCATCTTACTTGGTTTAGGAATCTATAGTTTAGTTTACTTATGCGCCGACCAAGGCTTATATCGAAATAATTCCTTATCGTCACTTGGACTCAACAATTTTTCTATAAAGCTTGACGGGTGTTGAAACATTTAAGTGCGTACAAATATTTCAGTCTTCAGATCTACAGTGGCCTGAGAGATATTATTTCGTTAATAATTGCATTCATTGTTGAAGTGCGTGCGTCTGTGAATCTAAAAAGTGTAATTGTTTTATGTTGAAAATAAAAAAACTTATTCTTTATGAACTAAAAGAAACTTAAAAAATCAAAAAGAATATATGTCAACTTTTAGAAAATAAAAACTTTAACATAAATCGGAAATATATAAATATTATTAACGAAAGAAAAAACTATTGTATTATAATAATACAAATGTATTTTGAACAAAATTAAAACGGTAATAACTTTGATAGAAAATTAATAACTAGGCAGCATACTATATTGAGCCAGTATATCTATTATTTATTATAATAATAAATATGAATAATTTGTTTGTGTACGTTTGTTTATATTGTGTTTGTGGCCAACACACGATACAAAAAATGAATACCAAGTAGGTATAGCTCTCCATTAAGGCTGCCCCTATTTACGTCCGTAGTATATATTGCAGTATTTAAAAAATAAACCACTTAACAAGTGATTAACGATTTAAGTCGTCCTGTTTAAAGCTATTCTAATTCTAATTCAAATCAGTCAGAGTTAAAAAGACAAAAGTAAGTACCTACTCAATTGAATAAAAATTATTGAAATGGCGCATTATTGATTATAGGGTATAATTGAGATAGAAGAGGTGGACCACGTAATCCAGGAGTCTGAACAAGCAGTAATTAAAATAAATTCAATTTACTGGCCGAAAAATTATGAGTAGTCACAATTATTTAATATTTACTGTTACTGTTTCACAAGAATATTCAAAATATAGGTGGTACATAAATATACATTTGCAATTATTGTTAATAGATATACAGTGTTAATGGGAAAGTATACAGGAAATCTTTTTAATTTATGCACTCCTAAAAATATTGGGCTAGTTGCGGCTATGATCATACGGATATGAGTCATATTATAATACTTATATGGAAAATTCCGAGTAACAAAAGCTCCAACAACTACATAATATTGTTGGGTTCAGCTAATAATAACACACGTTACACATATTATATTATTATAACTGAAAGTCCAATCACTTATGAAAACATTGAAATAAACTGCAACATTTCGGATGAAATATTATGTTCTTCTCTCAACTCTCTCTCCGATTTAGTCAAACCACTTACCAATTCCATCATCATTTGAAAACGCGTAAAGGGCGTGTATCCATTTTACGTAAAACATCACTCATTATTTCAGAAAACAATTATGTTTTTGAAAATATCTCTTTCACATAATTTTAAGTCGTTTCAAAACAACATTTTTGAAAAAAAATAATTTTACAGCGTTTTGATGCGTTTATTTATAATAATATCAAATAAAAACCAAAGAAATTAGAAATCATAGAAAAATCGTTCATTATAGTGTAAATATGTACCTACATAAGTCTACGGTAATATAGCCATATTTATAATTTATAGGTAGCATTTTTTTACATAAACATTTATTTAGGTTCAGGGCAAGACTTCTGACCACAGTAAATTCTGCTTGTTTTAAGCAATTAAAAGAAGTAGCCGAGCAAAAGCAAAGTTGTACAAGCAACAAGCCCATATTATGAGTAATTTATGACCAGGAGAAACAAGCGAAAACACACGACCGCGACGTTTTACAAAATAAGGCGAAGAGCCAACGGCGGCACGGTGCACGAAATACGTGCGGAAAACCTGCCCCAACGGCTGCAAACGAGGGGATAAAAAATGTCAGAGGGGCGAACGCAAAAAAAGGAGAGCGTAAATAGATTTGGACAAAGTGTCCGGCGAACAAAACGGCGTACTGCATAGTTTACGGTACTGCACAGACGCGATAAATATGTGAGAAGGGAGGGGCTCATAGGCGAAATTTGGGGGGTACTTGGAGGTGCTTAGCACCCCCAAAATTCATATTAACACCCCCAAATTGTTGATAGAATCATCGAATTTGTATTTACTATAATATTATGCCATAGATATTTGAATACATTTATTTCTAAAACCTTATAATTTTCATAATCATGATACATATAGGTGGTACTTATCAGAATAATAATATAGATAAAAGTGTATTATGTTATAGGTAATTGTTTTTATTAAGATCAATACGAATGTGTATAAAATTAAGTTGTATGAATGGAGGGGGTATGAGGGGCAAAGCCCCCCCCCCAATGATCACTTTCGTCGACATACATGATACATCTAACACATATGGACATGCCTTGGTGCAGTGTTATTGGTTTCGGATATGTTATTTTGTACTTTTGTCAGTTTTATTTTTTGCGTACCTACTACATTATATTAATTTTTCATTTGCTTATTAAAAATATAAATTAGGTACCTACCTACACTATCTTTTATTGACTTTTGAAAAAAAACATGTCTAATAGACAATTTGAAAGTGGTGCATCTAAAAGGCGGAGAAAAATTTTCAAAACAATGAATTAAAAAAATATAAAGGATTGATGAATAATTTTGAATTCAATTCAGGTACTTGATTATCATATTTGTGTCCTTTTATTTTAGGACAATATAGAGAATATACAGCCATTATCATATTAATGATATTTATTCTTAATTTATATTATACTAGCATAGAAGCATACATTAATGATTAATACATCATATCTAAGCGTGGTATATAATAGGTATAAGAACAGTGAGTGAATGTATAATTTAATAATTTACCTATTAAATTATGCTATTTAAATTTTGTGTTTTTTAGTTTGTTCAATATATCAACACGACAACACAGTACAACAGTGTTATGTCGAGCAAATTTTATTTAAGGGGCCTCCAATTGTTAGTTGCACCCTAGCCTCCTGGCTCCTGAGACTTAGATCCGACACTGGACTTGTGTGTAATAAAACCTTAAATCACATATTTGTACGTATTCGGTGTGAGTATACCATTTTTCCATCAATAAATATATTCTATATACATTGTTTAAATGTATAAGTAATTTATTCAAAGAAAATTAATGGTCTGACCATTATTATCAAATATAATTAACACAATTAATTTCAGAGATGTCAATATTATGATATAATTTATATTAAAGTACCATTGTACTGACGTGTATTGATTGTCAGGCGCAAGTGGATGATGCGGAGCACATGCTATTTCAGTGCGATTGATGGAGGAGAGAATGAAAAGCATTAGAGGTGGAGATCGAAGGAATATGTAACCTGCACGCTAATCAAACTGATGACAATGAAGTAGTCAAACTTGGATGCGGTCAAAACGTTTATGGACATGGTTTAGACCACTAGGGAGCCGAAAGAAAGGATTCGAGAAATTAGCTAGATTTTGTATGTTGTGCGCCGAAGGCGGAGTGTAAGAAGGACAGACCACTCTAAAATTGTCCCACTTTAGTTTTCTTATAATTTTTACGAATTGAACGTATTTTTATGTACTAAATAATATATACAAATTAAATAATATAATTGCTTCTACCAGTTGTAATATTACTTTTGATCTACTACAATGTACCTAGTACTATATAATATATTAAATAATTTTAAATTTATATTTATTAAAAATCATATGTATAATTAGAATTTTGAAGAAATCAGATTATAAATAACATATTTTTTTCGTTAGATTTGGTCAGTAGCTAAAAGTATAAACACTTAATAAATTATTATAGCTATACGCGATTACGCATTTATGCCTCAAGATTATTGCAGATCTTGGAGAATCTTATTCATCGAGTCCTGTTTCACCCGACAACACCTCATCCACGGTATCCTCGCCCGACAACTCCTCATCCGACATCTCCTCGTCTGATCCTTCGTTTGACAGATCCACTACCAATGGTTCTTCATTTGATAAATCTAATTCCAGTGAACCCTCATGATCCGACGCCTCGGGCGGAGATTCATTATCTGAACTAGACTCGCCGCCATCGGCTTTAATCTTTTTGTTAGTGTCAGCTGGTTCAGTATTATCAGATGCTGCTGCAGCGATCGCAGCTTCGGCAGCCTCGAAATCAGCTATTCTTTTCAAGTTATTCCATCCGTCATTCAGGACGATTGTGTTGGGATCCAAGGACTCGAAACGAACATTATCCTCGTTGATTATATTTATCACCTCATCCTTCGAGTTTTCAAGCACGTGCTTTTGTGCGACCGAATGCACCTAAAGGCAAAACCAAAAATGTTTATTCGTTTGTATGTGATGCTTTTGCCAAGCTGGAAACGTTTTTGTGGTGGCAGGCTGTCGATATAAAAAAAAATATTACTTATTGGACACATTTGATTATCAATAGTATTCAATGTTATCGTTACTTTTTTCATTAATGGGCAGTAAAATTGTATACATAATAAATCTAATAATCTATCGTATCTACGATAGAGATATTACCCATATAGTACCTATCCACAGGGCACAGAGTAAATTTGACTTGCATATTTCTGTAGAATATATTTTGGTACCACTAAATTATTATTGTTTATAGCGATTAGCAACGATGTGTGTTATAGTTGTCTCTATAAACGTAGGTATTTCAAAAATAATATAAAATTGAGAACAGTTACAGTAAACAAATATTATTCGATATAAATATATAGGTAAACTAATGTTTTGATAATACCTATGTAATCCAAATATTAGTAAAATCTTTATGGTTGTCGGGTTTTATGCTAAAAAAATATTGATCCATACGATAATAATAATAATCTTATACAATTATTCCTTTCTAAATTACAACAATAAACAAAATTAAACTGGTTTTTATATTCCTATTTTCAGCTGTTTTTTGTTTGTTAATTAAAAATAATTGGTAAGTTTTTTTTACCTTAAAGTACAAACTAGACAAAATATTCTACCAGAAACTACCCAAAACAATTAAGAGTGGAATAAATCCATTGTTCTAAAACTTGATTACAAAATTAATAATGATATTATTATGTACATCATTGTAATACACTAAATAAAACTATCTTATACATTCCTCGATTCGTTCAAGTTAATACGTAGGATAAACTACGGTCGATCTCCACGATATAAGTCTGCATTATGCACAATATAGAGATGACAGATATCCATTTATATTTTTAAACAATAAAGAAAATAATTGTATTGTAATATACACTATTATGAAATTGTAACAATGATTTTTCGAGTGAGGATAGATATGTACCTATTTTTTTTTTATACTTTAAAATGATAACCATCAACCTTTCCCGGCTCCCCACAATAATTGCACCCAATTACCGCCTATTTTGTAAACCTACGCTTAAATTTTTAACTAGAAAATTGTAATTGATTTTAAATTAGTTTAATTGGATTGATTAATATTAGTCCGCAAGAATTGCTTACAAAGTGATGATATACATTATACATAGTTTGATTCCGAACTGAGCTGAAAATGAGAAAAAATATTATATAAGTACCTTAATGGATTTTTTTGTCATGTATTCCAAATATTCTGGAATTCTTAGTAAATCCTTTCTAAATGGTAGGTGGGTAGGTAGGCATTAACATTATAGAATGCTCTTTTTTCTTAAATACAATTATAACTTTGTGTATAAATTAAATGTTATAGTGATTTAGTTCTTTTGATCATTTAAAATTAATTATGTCACCCATTAAAGTCTAAATGCGATATTAATAAACGATGCCAAATTGCCATACAAAAAGACTGCAATAAAAAATAAATTTGCATAGTATAATTACTGTCTTTAATTGCTGTTATTAATGTGCAAGACTTAAAGGTAAATTTAAAATCAATAGCTTAAATTAATTTTGTGTGGGATTCACAGATTTTAAATCACAATTTATCGAAACAAGGAAAAGCCAACAATAATGCCTGCAGGAAAATAAAGTAATTTATTTTCTTGTTTTTATATTTTTGCCAAAATGTTATCTTTCGACAGAATCATTTTTTGTACAGCTTTTGCGGTATTAAAATTGCTTTTATATATTAAAAGAATAAATTATCGAAATATTTAAATTATTTAAATAGTTGTTTTTATATCTTTTAAAAGTTATAAATGTAAAAAAGATTGTCAAGTGGGTACCGCTCTGCTGTATAGTAGTTATCGAGTATGTCGTATGGATGTGTTATATTTGAATTCCATAATGATAAATAATTGTATATGAACAGCAATTTTGAGCGGAAACGTTGTGACAGCCTAACATTCTTGTATAAATGAACTATAATTCACTGCTCAAAAAGAGTCAAAATATTGCTAAAATGTTCCCATTCGTGGAAAATGTTAATATAAATATTTTGTGAAAATTTCAAGGGTTTCCGGTTATTGGTTTTTGTGTTACGAAAAAAAAATAAAATCGATTTTTTCAAAAATTGGTTTTACGTAAAATTTACCTATTTTTTCACCTTTTTTTGGTTTTTCTTTACGCTTCCAAAAACTATTTGGAATTTTCAATTTTGACCTCTTAAAAATACCAAATAGATTCACTTTTATATCAGAAAAGATGCTGATATAGAATCGGAGCCTTTTTACTACACTAAATGTTGCTGACAGACAGAAAAAAAAAAACACTCATCATTGTAAATACAATAAACTATTTCACTCCACTCAGAATTTAAAAAAAAATAATTATTATAAAGTAAATAATATAATAATAATGGATTTATAAATTATTTGTATAAATATTTGTACTCAACTTTATCGTGTTTCTTAAGTAATTCTATTATTCTTTCATTGGGTAAGGCGTGTTTTTCTTGTGTACCTTTTTTTGTCACAAGATGCAAGTCGACCCCGTCCATTATCTAAACAACAAAATATATTGAATTTATCTTCATATTTAATTGACTTGAAAAATTGTCACCTTTCCTAAATAGTCAAAGCCATTATCTTCTAACAGTTTTCTAGCTTCGTTCTTGGTCATTCCAGGCAAATGAACTGACCATTGGTTAATGAAGTGACCATTTTTAAGTATATTTGGATGAACGCAATCCTTATCTTCGTAGTTACTGCACGCATCTTCACCGAATGAAATGCTCGTTGAAAAAATGAAGCTCACAAAGATTATGAATAGTGACTTAGCCATTATAATCTGTAAAATATTACAAGCACATTGCACGTAGGTACCGTTATCAAATATATATATCGTAAATTATTGATATTTATAAAGTAACTCTTAAAACAAAACATAAAAAAAATTAGATTTCATTGTTGTGTTATAATTTCATTAGACTTGTGGTATTACAGACTTACGTTCAATTTGATGAGAGCAATTTATACAATAAAATTTGACTGGAAATTAAATGACAGGTCGTGCATACTATATTGATATATATATATGCGTTTTATTAGTTAAGTGTATTTTATTAATTTAAACACGGTATTGAATAGGTAACTAGAAATAATTGAAGCAATTGGACAGGTGTTCAATTATTATATTTTATGCCGTGAAGTATAATATATTTGTAAAAGTTAAAACTCTAATAGAATAGAATATATTCTAATTAGTTAAAAGCACGTCAATTTTCAATTTCACTGTATTGTCTATTCTGTATAAAGACAGGTGTACTTACGCTTACAACACTACAAAATAATAATGTCTATTAAGTTGAATATCACGAAGTACCTATAGGTACTAACGAGGTACCTCGTACCTGCCGAATAGACACAGTCATACAGACACCTGACAAATTTTATCGAAATAATAATACAATATTCCTAAATTGAAATATATATTGTAATAAGTTTAAATAAGACTTATTTTGATTGGAATTTTAAAAAAATATTATCAAAAACCAGAAAAATAAGCCTTGTACATCAACTGATATTATTTTATCAATTCGTTGTAGAAATACCTTATACCTAGATAATTTACATCTATTAGCGAAGAAACGAGCAATTAAAAACGATAAAATGGATAAAAACTACAAAAATTAACTACCTATAGGCTTTATAGGTAGTTATTATAAATTAGAATTAGGTAGAGCTGCTAATTCTAAACTAAATTGGAAATTAATTAAAGACGCTACTGCCCACTAATCGTTCTAAAATAATTTCCCAAATCAAACTTTTAATCTAAGTTAATTTTAAAACTTATTTCTTACTTATTTTTGAAGAAATTTCTATCTCACAACAAAAGCAGAAATTAAATTAAAATTTTGGAGTTTGGACTATATGTACATACCACAAATTTACAATAAGTTAATTATTAAATACGGCTGTAAACAGTGCACGGAACAAAGGAAGCTCTAGAGTTTTTACTTTTTTGAAAGAATTAGGTACCTACTGTACTTGTTTGTTTTGTCCTATATTTGCCTACCACCTATGTGTATCAATATTATGTTTGAGCTTGACTTTGTCGGCTATATTAACTTATTACATAATATAAAGTATATTTCATATCGATATACAATTTCTTTGTTAACATGAAACATACAATTTTTTTTTAAATGATGACATAAATTTAATTGTTGAAATCAACTTTTCTATTTTTTTTTTAGCACAAGTCCAAAATCTAGGTAATAAGCATGAGGTTTCGTTCTCTCCCTTTTATGATTTTTTGATTATTTCAATGTAGGAAATATATTGTATTATTTAGATTCAAATTTCAAATTACGTAAATGGAGAATATAAGGCATACTAGGCAAATTATTCTAGATTGTGTAATATACATAGTCCACTCACATATTTTTGCGTTATTGGAATATTTGTTCTAGGAATTTGACGAACAATTAATAATGTCTGTGAAAGGTGATATTATATGTATTGGTGCTATAACCAATATTTATTTCTGTTAATTTGATGTAAATGTATAGATGGTATTAAAAGTTCAAACTCTAGAATAATTTAAATAACCAAACATTTGGGTTATTAAGGTCTTCAAAAGAGCAGTACTATTGTACCAATGACATTAATGTAATCACACACGGGAATCCTTAATGTTAAGACACCAGGCAAGACAAGTCTAATTGTAAATAATAAACTTAACTCTATATGTGATGACTTTGAACCAAAAATATCATAAAAAAAGTTAAATCTTCTCGGGGGAAGAGAAATAAAATTTTAATTTAAATATCAATAAAATTATATAATACCCATATTCACTATTTTAATAATAACACATAGATACAAGAAATACCCAGATATACAAATAAGTCTGCAGTATGCTAGTAATATGCATACGTATGGTTATAATCAGCGTTACTATAAACAACGTTTAATGCATCTTAACTTATTTATAAAAGTAATAGCATTGAATGGTAATAGTGTTCATTTATTTATCTTTGTTCAAGTAAAAATCCTTTTAATCGTAGATAGTATTAGATTTAAATATATTGTATTATTCAATAATTTGTTTCAAATTACTAAATAAAAAAAGGATTTTTATTAAAATACCATTTTATAATGATAAAAATTATGAACGAATTTCAAATTCAAATATACAATAGGAGTTAAATATTTTATAAATTTTTTAATTTATTTGTAACACTATCGGTAATTTCATTTTTTTTTAGCATATTCATATAGGTATCTAATCCATCTTCTTCATCATCACTTTCTATAGGATTCTCTGTATCACTGTCATCTTTTATAACAGGTGTTCCTTCAATAGGACTTTCTGAATCAAAATATTTGTCTTCTTCATCGATGGACTTTATGTGCAAGTTATCATATTCTGGATTATTATCCACATTGCTATACAAAAAGAAAAATTAATATATACAAATATAATATATATTTTACAACTTTAAATTCATACTTGTAATCATAATCTTCTTCACCACTAAGAAATTTGTGAATCATATGAGATTTAAATTCATTTAATAAAAGGAGTCTTTCATTTTCATTTAGTTCTTTATTATTACACTGTTCTAGATTGAGGTAATGATCTTCTTTCCATCGACGTTTGCCAATTTTTACTGTGTCAATTTTTGGTTTACTATACTCGCCCCAAAATGCTGAAGGTGTATGAACTTCCATAGCCGTTGATGGTTTATTTGATTTATCATCATCTTCTTCTACTTCATGAATTTCTTCTATTTGTTGTTTCCGCTTTAAATCATCTCTATTATCACGATCAATTTGTTCCAATAAAACTTCAGTTAACCTTAAACAAATATATTAAATAGATATTGTACATATATAAATAAATATAAAAATGTTTTTGTTATAATTACGAATTTTGAGCTAAGTATTGATTATCGTAGTTAAACTTTTCTTCTTCGGATAGATATTGACCAACCAGTTGTTCCCAAAGTAAAGGTTCTCTATTTCGCATTTCATTATCACTAAAGTAATCGCCTTTAAGAAGTTCAAGCATAGCTTGATAACGTCGATTTTTACAAATAACCTAAATAAGTTAATTAAATCAATAATAATAGTTAAAGTTGTCTATAAAGTATGTTATGCCATAATATACTTTTTTAGAATTTATTAATCGGCTTAATCTGTGTAGATGAAAATGTATTTCATAATTATCATGATTTCCAGACTTGAAGTATTCTAAGTGATCTTCTAATAAATATTCACCAAAGATGTATAAAAACTTTGAGTGACTATCATTTAAAATGTCTTCGGTGATTTTTCGTTTTTCTTCAAGTGAAAATTCTGATCGGTCTTTCTGTTGGCTTTTAAAATCACTATTTGAAGCTTTTAATACAACATGATCAATTATATGCTCTCGCAGTGTTTTAGAGTTTTCATCAATTGTTTGGACACCTAATTGGTGGTCTTCCATCATCTAAATAATTAAAAATAATTAATAACTCATTTTTATAGAATATAAATAATTCTAAACATTATTTATTAATACATTTTTGTAATTAAAAATAAAATTTCAGGCACAGGGAATGGCTAACTGGTCTAGAATATCCCAAACTCAAATCATCAAAAAAATCTTCAAAATTATAGTACATTATAAACATGAACATCACCTTAGTTGAAAGAAAATAACATTCTTATTATTATATATTGGCGTAAAGGTCACGTAAAAATGACTTTTGTAATACTTTAAGCAATTTTATTAAATAATATTTTATATGATATTCTTAAATAATAATGACACAGGTATTGTATTAACTTACCACAGTGTCCATCATTGATGCATTGTGTTAATTATTCGGTTTATATATAATTTATAGGTATCAAATTATAATAATTCAAAAAATTATGTCAACCTACTAAATAACTACACAAAAAAATATCAGAATTTAGATTTCAGGTATTATAAATAACAGTTTTAGCTTTTTTAATGAACATAATACATTGTAAATATTAAGTTGTATTTGTATAACAACTTGTATTTGACACGATAATTTGATTGCTATCATAATGATTATACCTAATGATAACAAAATAAAGGTGTTATCATTTTATCACTATTCATAGACCTTTTAAAGTATAATATGGTATAAGTTTGTGGTAGAATTATTTATTATATTTATTTATATTTATTATATAGTAGGTACACATTTCAAAACTTGAATAAAATATTCTGTGAATTTTGGAGATGTACTTTTGTGTTAAAAAAATATGGTTTTAATTTTAAGAAAAGTCCGGTTACATTTATTAAATCTAGCTTCAAAATAAATCGAGGAATCTAAATTTCTTTCAACTGAATGTATTTATTTTAATATTCATTATGATTTTTTGATGTGTCCACAGTCTATATCAGAGAAAAACTTGTACTTATTTAGTCCCATACCCATATTGTTTTATTGTTTTAATACTTAGAATTTAAATTGATTATAAAAATACGATTGAATATAAATTCAGTGTCAAGGATTAAATTGTATTCATAAAAATAAATATTGTCATGCTTGCATAAAATGTATAATGGTACATCGTATTTATTCGTTTGTAATTTACGCGTGTGAACACTTTTTCGAGCGAGTGTTCGAAAAGTTTCATGGTAGTATCTAGTATTTAGGGATCGGATATCGAGTTTATTCGAGTTTATTTATGTACGGTGACAATTAAAACAATACTATATTGATTGATGTGATCCATAAAAATTGTAAAATATTTTTTGACTGGTTGGGTGCGAGAGAGTACGAGAGGCAATAGAATTGGGGGGTGTGAAAACAATATTACAAAACGATACAATCAGTGGTAAAACGGCGGCGATTTTCTACGTCATAGTCGTCGGTTCGTATATCATAATAATATTATGGTATTGTACCGTAGTTGCCATGGCACCAGGTTTGAGTTGTATTTTGATAACGCGTTTACATTGTGTTGTGTACAACAGTCTGTGTACTTGTGTATATTTTAATAATGTCCGGACAAATTATTACGAACAAAGGAAATCATTTTTTGTTTGTTTTTTAATTGTACAATATTTGTGTTTGGCGCCTCTACGTCGTTATATCGCTGGGATTCGTCATTAATCGTTACACGCCAACGCCGGGACAGTTTTAAATTTGTTATCTCCGTTTCTTCTGAAAACATTAAGTGCCATTGACTTTACAGCATCGGTAAGCTCGCTAAAATGGTTATTTATATCCAGAACATAGTTTTGTGAAACACATGCACCATTCTTTACCATTAATAAATAAGTACCTACTTGATAGAACAGGTATTAGTAAAAAATGTATGATAATCTTAAAAAAATTATTAAATAAGTGGTATATTGTTTTAAAAACAAAAATTTCTTTAAAACATGGATTGCAAAAAGTGAGTGCAAAAAAATTCTATGTAACTAGCGAATTTATTTGATCATTATTTTTTGAGGTTTCTAAACATTAAAAAAAAATAACCCTTCAGGTCAATGATTGTTTGTTAACGAACCTTGTAGATATTATAACGGGGTTCCTGTAATATTCTTATTTCCACAATATTATCATGTTTCGTACTAATATTTAAACAATAAATTGATTTAATGTTAGTAATTTTGTTGTGAATGGACAGGATTGAGAGATCATACAGTTAGATGGACTCTGAAATTTAAGAAATTGAGCTTTTTTTTGTTGTCAAATTAAATATGAGAAATAAATAATGCATTGTACTCATTGGCGCAAATAGGGAGGGGGCTTGGGGGACTTAGTCCCCCCAAATGTCGGTCAAGTCCCCCCAGTTCAAAATCTAGTAATCAGTACTAATTTATATATTCTGTGGTACTAAGTAATATGGCCTAGGGCTGGAGTCCCCCCAAAAAATTAAGTCAATTTGCACCTATGGTTGTACTTGTAAATATTTTGGTTTATGGATGCAAAAAAATTTCAATTATAATAATTGAATTTGAATACCTACCTAGGTATTTACTATTACACGTTTTATTTAATAAATAAATTAATGGCCTTTGCTGCCGAGTTGTTTTTAAGATCAATAAAAAAAAAATTGGTATATTAATTTAAAACATACAAATAAAACAACTCACAATCTAATTATGAAATAATAAAATACAGAATAATACTTATAATAGGTATGTATATTATGGGGAGATACATTTATAATGTTTACTTTTATGCACCTATCTAGTTATTAACTAGATATTAATAATTCTTAATTATATTATTTTTCTTAATTTAAATGTTTATTTAGTGTACAATGTAGGTAGGTTCATATTTCATATTAATACAATTAATCTAATTCCTTCATAAATGTATTATAATACTTAAATTCAAACCTCAATCATTTTCTAAAATCCCTGACTTAGTTTTAATAACTGATTAGGTACGAATACTTTTTGGTTTTTTGTAGGGCTTATAAGATATTTTGACTTATTTAAAATTTGAATAAATGTTTTTTACAATTATTGATTAATTTCTAATACTTTTTTTTTATTTATGGTTGATTTTTATAGGTAGTGTTGTTGTATATTATAAAAATGGTATTAATTCATGTTAAGTATGGCGACGATAGTCAATTTCTGTATGAAGCATCGTTGGAAACTCCTGTTGATGAATGCACATTGAATATTACTTCAATCTATAACGGCCGTTTGAAAATTTCCAGAATTTGTAGTGGTAATAATTATTAACTTATAATAAAGAATATTGTTGTTGCTTAGGTATTTAGTTTTATTATCATTACTATTATTAATAATTTGTTTGTTGTTTTTTCTTTAGAAATGGAAGAACTTAAAAAACATGGTACATTGTTGCCACCTGAGATAATCGGATTGACTGATGAACAAGTTGTTGAACTTAAATTAATTGATAAATGGGGTGAAACATGTATACCAAGTGGTGGTTACACATTTCACAAAGACCCAATTGGACGACGAAATGGAAAACAACCTAATGAAAATATGCAAAATGTGTTGACTAAAACAATTGAAGAGGCGAAGGCTTGTGTGTCCAAAGTAAATATTATCATTATACGTTTTTTTAGGGGTTTTTTTTAATTACTTCCATATTTTTATAAATTATGTGTGTTTTATAGAAATTGGTTCAGTCTCAGATTTCATTAACTCAAAAGAAAGTTCAAGAAGCTCTTGATATACTTAGAGGTGCTATTATGATTGTTTATCCAATGAATTTACCACCACATGATAACATAAGACTTGAGATTGAAAACAATGAAGATCTTACCGGGACTCATGCATCTTTAGAGGTTAGAATACATTTTTTACTCTTAGTTACATTACTTCAATTTTAGTTTTTGTATTTGAGTGAGTATTCTTTTGATTGATTTCAATTAGTTCAATTATTATTTCAATAATAATTGTATTGAACTTCCTACTTAGGTGATTGCACCAAATGTAGCTCAACTTTGGTTTTCTGGTCGTGAGTTAGTACGAGAACCAAATAAAAAAATGAAGGACTATTTGGGACGCAATGAAAAAACAAAAGTTGTGTTGAAGCTTACTAAGACAGGTTCCGGACCACCAGCCCGCGAACCACCGTTAAGTGAACAAGACCGCAAATTGTTAATGGCTGAAGCTTTTAAAAAACAAGAAGAATTAAAGGTAAGTTAGTTTTATTAACTAACTTAGTTTATGTACACATTGTGATTGTATATAGTTTTTTTTGTAATGGTAAAAAATTTTGAAGATTTTATTATTATGTAAGATAGAGCAGATTAAGCAGAGTATAATATAATATACTTAGGTATATCCATGAATATTATTTATTTTAAAGTTGTTTATTTATAGTTTATATCAAATTGAAGTGCTTATTATATACAATGAATTTTTATAGTGCTGTTGATCAAAGTGTGTATTTGTATTAAATGGTAGTAATTATTTTTATGTTAAGTGATTATTTCAACATTTTAATGTTGAGCGATGTTACTGCATTATTTACATTTTTAACAGGGAATATTCCAGACTTCTGTTTGATTTATTAATTATTACAAACCATTATTTTATAATAAAATATATTATATTTTTTATGTACATATTACTTTCAATCCATCTCATTCATTGATTATTTATAATACATTTACCTCTGTAATATTTTCATCTTCAATCTAAGCCAATTCCATTCAAATGCATTATTAAGTATGTATAATTATTTATTGCGGTAGTTAAGTTTAGTAATGGATACTTAATTCTAATTTTGATCGATCTTTGTTTTATTGATTGGTTGGTTCTACTGTCTTAGTGTTCATAGTATAAAGTTAAGAAGAATATTCATTGTTAATAAATAATAATATTATGTTAAATAAGATTAGGTTAATAAAATACATTATGGTTTTTATAATATAAATATCAGATATTATTATGTATATGAATCAAAGCCATTAATATCTGAAAAAATAAATATGTGTATCTATAAGTGGTAATTTATAATTTATTGAATATTATAATAAAATATGTAATGTTTATGTTTGAATTCGGCAAAATTTAAAAACAGTAAATGAAAGTTAATTTTATTGAAAAGTAGTAACCTACTATAGTACTTTTGTGTTAAAAATTAATATAATGGGTGGTAATACTATAATACTATAGTAAATGTCATATAATTAGACCACTATGCTATAATATTATGATAATATGAGAATATATTGGATATATTGTTTTTTTTTTATATTCCATCCTAAAACAGATCATTAATTAAAGAAGACAATTGGACACTTGCATTATAGTTTATAACTAATCATCTTTATTGTTACTCTAATTATCCAACATAAACATAATATTATATTCAATATAGGTATCTTCAAAATCTCAAGTCAATTATTACTTTTATGTTAAGGTAACTTAAAAACGTAAATAGTACTAATAGGACTTAAATAGTCCTTAAAAAGTATTGAAAACAGATCTATTTATAATTTTTTTCAAACTGTATCTCACTAGCCTCATCCTTTATGTATTTTATATTTTTATCTGTATATTATGTGTTTCCGTTAAAAGTTAGTTTTAGTTCAAATAGATCAAAATTAAATTACATTCTACTATATTTGAAATTGTATAAAATAACTTTTTTTGATACCAGTGTCCAGTGGTGGCCTAACCGCAGCACGTGTCATAGACTCATGCGGCTCGACCTTAACTTTTTTACTAATATAATTATAGGTTTTATTCCTTCTCTTGCTCTTCACATTATTTTTCATTATATTGTGCGGCTTGCGACTAATCGCTGGTCATCCCTGTTCTATACAATTCCTGATTAAGAATAGTTAAAGTATAATATAAAAAAAAATATTGAGTTAGGTATTCAAGCTATTCAGAAACAAATTAATAAATTTTATATTTAAAATATTTTTCACATACCTACATTATGAAAAAATGGAAATCAATAGTATAAATACTTAGAAATATAAACAATATAAAAATAGGTACTCACAACACTTTTTATATAATACTAGCTGTCTTGCCCGTACCAAAGATTTTTATTATTTTTAAATTAATATATATATAAAAAAATGTATTTTCTATATTTCTACTGATTATAATTATTGTAAACAATGGCAACCACATAAATAAACAAAAAAAAAAATGTGTGTATAATAAAATATAAAACATCAAGACTGACAAACCGTCTCCGCTCAGAATTGTTTTTTGTATACAATGATATGATATCATTGAATTAAAATTTAATACAATCCATTCTACAGTGACTCACTTGTAACCTACTGTACAGTAGAGCGACATCCACTTACTTGCTTTTTCAATTTCCATAGTATATCTCAAAATCTTTGAGTGAGCCTCTTTATGTGGCCTGTGTATTTTTTCCAATTTTTTTTCCGTGAACACTTAATTCAGACTATTACAAATATTAAAAAAAAAAAATGAACCAAATTGGTTCAGCCATTCTCAAGTAATAAGATTACCAACGGATTGCATTTAATTTTTATTATATAGATAACTAGTTTATACAATACTTTAAAAATTAAACTTATTTATTAACTGACTATATTTGAAACGTAGAATACCTACTATATTACCACAAGACTATAACTTTGGTGACATTATAAATTACACTATACACCATTATTATAATAAATAAATTGGTATGTGGTACACAGTGGTGTATTTACAACTTTTTTTTTTGGGCGGGGGAGTTTATCAAGTTTTAATTATTGTTCAGGACTTTTTAATTGTTTGAATTGTTGTACCAACAGGCAACAGGCTATACATTTTGTAAATCCATAATAATATACTGAAACATTATTCTTTAAATATGATTATACTTAAGTAAAAAAAACGTAGAATAATGAATTAAACAATTCAAACTATACTTATAAAAACTTAAAGCATTTTTAAAAATTTAATTGATGCAAGCTTTCGAAAATATTGGGTAAATAAATATATTTTTTTCTCCTGGTTCTATTATTGTATCACAATAACAAAATAAAAATCATAAAATGACCAAGATATTACATTAAACAGAAATTTTCAATTTTGATATAAATTATCAATCATAGTGTGGCTGACCGCTGGTTATCATGAATAATCTCGACTTGACAAAAAATGTTGTGAAAATTACAGTTTATTCACTCTTAATAAGAATTGAGCATATTGTTATCTTATACTACGTCTTATCAGCTACAGTGACAATTTACAGTCAACACATTAACTTCTTATTGAATCCCCCCCCCCCCCCCTGAAAATAGCCACTGGTGGTACATTTAGTAGTAAATAATATATGATAATAGAGGCGAGATGGAATCTAGGTCAAAATGTCTATATCATTTTTGCTCTCAAGACGAAATATTTTAAGTTTTTCATGCATCCTTTTATATTTTGGTTTTTTTTATGGTAGATCCAACCTCCCCAACACTCGTTTGGCAGTTTTTGCTTTATTGGTTACAATATCCATGTTTTTTTTTTATTGGTATCCAAATGATTGAATGATTATGTATTGCCTAGAAAATTACGTATGAGTAGTGAATGAAAAAAATAATCATCCCATAATATAGTATAATATTTTATTTTAATTTATAATTAGCACATATCAAATTTAATATGGTTTTTAAATGAAAATATATTCTTTATTTGAATAAAGTATTACTTTTTTTTCATTTGGATATTCATTATTTCATTATAGATATTTTACTAACTGATTAGGTAATTGGTAGATATAGGGAATTTATTAAATATCTTGTTAAATTATAACTTAAATGGTTTTTTCTCCTTAATTTTGTTTGTGTATAAAGTATATACCTAGATATTTCATGAAATAAAACCATTTTATACTTTGACGCATTTTATATTTATTTTTTATGTATTGATTATGAATTCTTATTTAACAATATATATCTTAGCACTTTATAGAAAATTTAAATAAATATTTTTTAAGATATTCTATGGAATATGTTTATTTAGATATCTGATTATGATAAATAAGAGTACATTTTCTTTCCATTACAGAAAAAATAATTATAGTTCCTATTTATTTATATTCACCCTCTAAAAGTTTAGGTAAAGAAAACAGTTTTTATATTATAAACACGTAGTTATTAACATGTAGTATTGCAAAATATTATGCACATTGCACATGCACTGATATATAATAGTATATTAAAATACGATGAATATTATACGTATAATAATATCAATGATTTAGCTAGAATTTAGAAAAATAATAAAGTGAAATGATAAGCTGGGAATAATGAAGAATAATAAATTAGACAATACACGCGTTCTGTATAATATTATTTTGTAAGGTTTATAGATAATATAAAACAATATTTCTACATAAGCTGACAAAATATTCCGAATAACCAGTCTGCCATGACGTAAAAGAAATTAATTTCTGTTGCAAACTGTCATTTGTGAGGAGTAGGGTGTACAGTAAAAACCAAAATGTCGCGTGACGTTAAGCGCTATAATTTATTACTGTTGGCAGTTGGGGTTAATATTATTATCCCGAGTTACAGTGCTAAAAGTTCACCACTTTTGCCATTTCGTGTAGCTTGTAGCTATAAATTCAAGTCTGTTTTGTTATTTTTCGTTTTATTAAGTGACATGGAATTATACTTAATGTCTCAGTAACGTCCCTAGATCAATTTTCATGGTAAGGGAGGAGGGTGATTTCAATATAAATTATAGTATACACTATACATTATACATGTATTATTTATATTTTGAGACAAAAAAATTAATATTGAAGGGGTGAATGCCCCTTTCGGACTATTCCCTCGAGAATACCTAAGGGTCTACATGTGAGGTTATTACTCGTATATATTATGTTATAGTAGCTGACAACAGTAGGTACACGATGCGCTTGACATATTTAGGCGTATATTATAAGTTATAAGTTTATAACTAGTGGTAAAAACTCAGAATTTCATTTAATTGTATATAAATACCTATAATCTATATACATAATTAATATCGATATACATTATTGACATTTTTACAAGGCAGATAATTTAAAATATTAAAAAAATGTTGTCTAGCCTTGTCTGTAGTTTGTATAGTATATTTTCAAATTTAGAAATTGGCTCTAAAGGCGAGTATTTTTTCCAACTAATTGTGATACCGTTGTGTGTGACGCCCGGGGTGACAGCTTTTGACGGTAATCTCCCATACGTGAGCGCTAACATAGAACACGGTATACGACTACAATTTTACAGCAATGTTATAGCACGTATGTGTGTTTATGGGGTTCGTATTCCCGCACAACTTCAAGAAAGGCTCCATATATATACAATATAACACCTTGAAGGCTTTTTTTTGTTTGCACCACAGAATACTTGTTAATTATTTAAATAAAATTGCCACGGAAGACGAAAATGTATTTATTTAATATTTCATAATGCCTAAGTAGGCAGAGTTAATTGATGCCTATATTAAAGAAGTTGTAGACAAGTTCAAAATACTATAAATATTTTCTTATAAAAATAACCAAAACATTCTTATATTTTAATGACAATTAATTATGATTTTATTACGGGCTTTTTTTTTTTTTTTAGAGTGAAGGGCCCAATTTTTTGTTTTGCATACCCTGCTAATGATACGCTATAGCGTATATATGCGAAGTACAAATAAATAATTTTTATTAAAGAGTTGGTTATTTTATTTAAATTATTTTTTCTTGACCGTTATTTAGTTATTAAATATTATTAGTAATTTATCTATATATATAAAACTGAAATCAAGCAAAAGAGGAAATCTTTGTTACGGTTTGGCTTCGAAACTTCTTATCCAATTGTCATGCAGTTTTTTTTAAATGAAAGAAGATATCACGGAGCAAGTTTTAGGCATAAATAAACTCCAATAATGTTAGTCAATAATTAGTTATCTATACATATAAAATCCAAATACCACTGACTCACTGATCGCTGTATCTCAAAAACTACTCAACGTACGGACTTGAAATTTGGAATAGAGGTTCTTCTCATATTTTCACCGTGCAATAAGAAAGGATTTTCAAAAATGTTGCGTTTTAGTAGAGTAATTAACGATTATAATTTATTCACTGCCAATACGTGATAAAATTTCTATCGTAAATCTCAAAATTCCTGTTTGAGCACCTATACCGGGGGTGATCACTTCCCTTTTTAAATTAGCCTATGACACTCACAAAGAATGTGGCTTTGTATTAGTGAAAGAATTTTCGAAATCGGTTCAGTAGTTTCGGAGTTTATCCCGAACATACAAACAAACGCTATCATTTTATAGTATAGATAAAAATGAATATTTGTGTGTAGATTAGACCTCTGGGAAGAAGATAGGCTAATTTAAAAAATGTTAAATTTGTTTTTTTTTTATTCATCTGATTTTAGTACGGTTGCGTTAGGCTTTTGTATTAATTGATCATATTAATCCTCCGAAGGTGGAATTAAGTAAAAATGACAAACTTTGTACAATTTTGATACTTTAGAGTTAAATCATATACTTACGTACAAACAGCACGGGGTCCGCGATCTACCGCAGGTAGATTGCCTACCTGATAATATACTGCTGCGAATCAGAATTTTTATTCCGGACAACAGAAAAGTTAAGATAAATTTTGAACACCATACACCATACACCGAATATTAAATAACGAATTGAACAAAGTTTGAGTCATATAGAATTAGTACATTTAACGGGCAACGAAGTGCCAGCGGGATCAGCTAGTTTATTTATAAAGTTAGAAAATCTAGGATATCAACCCGAGGCCTCTAAAACAACCTCAGTCTGAGGCCCTGGTGCATCTCTGCCAGATCTGACACTGGTACCTACTGCAGAGGCGGGTAATCGGTCAAAAAGTCCGTTTTGAAAAAATTTGGATAAAACCTCCGAGCACATTCTTATTGTCAAACAAAAGTCCGAAAATACAAAATATTCTATTACGTTTTCATTTATAAATATATTAATAATAATTAATAATATAATATATTAGATATTGATATACATATATAGGTAGGTATATAATATATAATTAATATTAGTTTAAAAATTTAATTAATTTTCTTATACAATATTAATACATTTGATTACTATTCCTTACACTTATTATTCAAAATAATGATCAGTATAATTATTATTATTGTAGATCGTAGAGTGATCGATGTTTGTATTTTGACTATTTTTTAAAAACTGTTAATAATACCCAATCTAAAATTTATGTCTTACGCCGTCACTTACAAGGAGCACAGAAATACGTCTGTACTGTTATTCTACGAAAATTCTTTCGAATTTATTTTATTTAGGGTGCGTACCTTTACGTATATGTACAATTTTTTTTTTTTTTTTTTGTATATAAAGTCTTGGTAAAATTGACACGCTTTGCGCCGTATGACGTTATCCGTGTGTCAATATATTATAATTTATAATATAATGATTTACCATCGTGAATAATTTTCGTTGCTTATTCTTAACTTATAACATATAAATTTGTAAATGAACCTTAATATACTATCGCGTGTTCAATAATATTACAGTATTTTAAAGTATTATAATCTAATTTTTTTAAATGTTGGACAAAAAATTGCTTACTTATTTGAATGTATATTTGACTAAAACAAGTGTCAGGTTGATTGTCGTATGTGTTTAATATTTGATCATAAATAAACGATACGAATATAATATAGAGTATTTTTTTTGTTAGTTTTACCAAATGGCACGTTTCATTGATTTTCTGTTTGTAATTTGTATGTAAAAATTGTAAATGTATT
This sequence comes from Metopolophium dirhodum, assembly GCF_019925205.1. Classification (NCBI taxonomy): domain Eukaryota; kingdom Metazoa; phylum Arthropoda; class Insecta; order Hemiptera; family Aphididae; genus Metopolophium; species Metopolophium dirhodum. Next base: position 33,650,406 of record NC_083562.1, read on the forward strand.
ATGTATTCAATATTTCCAGTAAAAATATTTGATTTTTACGGTACAGGTAGTAAGTACACTTAGTATTAAACGTGCCGGCTTCAGAATGTAAACGTCAATATGTCAGGAATCGTAAGGCAGGTAATGGCATTGTAAAGACAAGCGATATTCTATATCTGACATGTGTATATAGGTATTAATGGATATTGATGTAATGACGTAGTGGCGTCAGAATTAATACACCGGGCTTAAATTTTAAAATACATTTATTTTTGAAAATAATTTAATATTTATTTAAACGTGATAAAACATAAAAATGTAATACAAATATATTATTTTAGCGTAATAAAAAAAAACTAAAAAAAAAAAAACGATATTAGTGAATATAATATATTATAGTAATAAGAAATATATGTAAAAAAAAGATTACAAAAAGTCTTTAAATAAAAAAAGACTACAATTATATTATGATCAACGCAATGTTTAAGAATAATTTTTGATGGTCGGAATATTTGCCTAATTATACATTTTTAACATATTATTATCCACTCGTAATGCGTGGTGGATGTGTATTCAATACACATAACTTACTTATTTACCTATATTATTTTATTACTTGGCGTATGAAATAGTCGGTATATAGAAAAAATAACGCTTTATAATATATAACTTATATACTTATATATTTGAGTCCGAATAATAAAATGTTTGCAAAAGCTTTTTAAATCGTTCGCGAAATGAAAATGGTATTACAATAATATTATAATAACACTATTGTTATTATATCGTTAGGTATGTTCTAATTTCGTATTAATAATTATCGGCCTGACGTTCGATTTCCGCGCGTTACCGTTTTGGTCGCGTGTGCGGGCGATGGAGGGGTCGACCGGGTGGTTTTCGCGCAACCGTCGAATAAAAAACGATATAATATCATTATGTTGTTATAACGTTGTAACGGTATCACTCTACACGTCCGGGCCATCAACCAAATGCCTACCGTCGACACCAACGGACATGTCCGCTGACCTAGCCACCAGTGCTTCGATGACACTTAGCTCTTGCAGCTCGCCTCGCTTCCGGTGCTTGCGGCCACCGCCACTTGCAGCCGCTTGATTGTCGATGTGCTTCATGAACGGCTCGTCGGCCGCGGCTCCAGCGTCGTCGTCCGCGCACCACTGGCAAGTCATGCGGGCGTCATCGCCCACCTTGACCGTCTGGTGGACGATCAGCAACGTCAGGAACGACACGGCGAACAGTATGCCGGGCACGGTGACGCCCACCATCAGTTCCCACCACGTCTTGTTTAAGTCAAAACGGGCCAGCGCCGAAAACGAATCGTTCTGTATCAAAAACAACAACAACGCAGGCGTTAGCCACTGTGAAAAATCTCAACAGAAATCGAAAATTGAATTCCCTTGTGAAACATGAAAAGTTGATTTTTGCAAAATTTTACCGATATTTCTCATATACTTGATCAAGTCGATCAACAGCGGTTATTTGACGAGTCCCTCTAGCCCACTAGTCGTTAACATTTTTAGGGAGCGGGCCACTTTTTATTTTACAAAAATTTTGAGAACTATATGTACATAATTAAAATATATTAAATAATTGTATATCAAAATGCAATTTTATCAAGCTACCCTCGAATAACATCTAATATTGCTATATTTTTAGTATTATAATTTTACATTATATTGTAATCTTTTATCACGAAAATAAATTCGTTATAAGCTAAACAAATACAGATGTTTGTTCAACATATGGGGAAAAAATAATTGTTGATCCATTTTTCTTGAATACACATTCGTAATACGGCCTTTATAGTATTCGTCGGAATTGTTTCGTTTTTACTAAGTGACACATACCTGTGGCTATATTTAACATACCGATAAAAAAGTCGTACAATTTATGCTGTGCGTATTATATAATTATGTTAAGTACTTTATTGAAAACCGACTTACGCAGGAAATAGGTACAGACATTGGACACATCCATATGACCATATATATAATATATTCATATAATGTCGTTAGTATTTATTAGGGACTAAGCAGTCATTGGCATCTGGCAACTGTTTTAGAAACTTTTGTTTTAATACGTTTTATATTGGGATAATTTTTTATAGTAGTTCGAAATGTTCATATACTCATGAAAACAACTAATATTTTCGTAGAAAAAAAAACTATTTTGTTAAAAATAGAAATCATATAGATTTTATGCATATAATATTTTTTTTGTGGGCCACCTAAATATACCTAATATAAAGACTACCATGATTTCTGCTCAAGCCACAACTCCTAACTTACCCTCTCTATATTTTGTATCATATATTGTATATATGGCCGGAATCGGGATTTTGTATTATCACTACGCGGAAAACCAATAAAATAATTAATAAATTACGGGAGGTACGTTACCTTTGTATAAAAACACGGGAACCGGCTTAAGGCCGTGTGATTATCACCGGCTCGGCCATGCGTGAAGCTGAAGTCTTTACACTCGTTGCGCAACGTATTCACGCACCCTTGCTGGTTGATGTACAGTCTGGTGGAGTTGTAGACGGTGAGGGCGGATTGCGCAGGCACGAACGTGTTGGTCTCGTCAAGCAACCGATCACTTGCTTCGTATATCGTCCAGAACGTCGTGAAGTTTATGAACAGTTGCGGCATTTGTGATTCATTGAGCACGGTACCGTTGATGCAGTCGAAGGCCCTGCAGGTGACAACAACAGCAGATGAAAAAAATTTAATTAAAAATAAGCTTAAAAAACTTACAGTTTCCCGCACTTACCTCAGAGAGTTTACGCTGTCTCTCGTTATGCCGTTACAGCTGGCCATGAATATGCCGATGGTCGAGTTCTCGTCGGTCCAGATCTCTTTGGGCGTCGCAAGCGGTTCCCCGTGCGCCGCATTACCGTTGGCCTTGTTGTACGCCACCACTCGCTGACAGTCGCCCGTGTGCACCGTGTCCCCTAATCGAAGGAACACGTTGACACCCGTCGTCGTGATTTTGTTACAGAATCGATCACAGTCAAATGGCCATTTAATCGTGAAACAACTTGAAAACGCGAAAAAAAAATGCATATTAACTATTAAACAATAATGCAACTGTAGCTGTATGATGACTGTCTGCGGTGGCGGTGCAGTAGGTCGTCTACGAGTCAAGAGAATTCGCTGTTTTTACCTCCCGTTGTCACAGGTGAAATAACCGTTGAGCTTCAAATTTTCTGTGTCGCTGTTGATCGACGATCCGCTCTTGTTGTAGTAACACTGGTACAGCTCTGACATGTTGGAACAGTGGCCCAGCCTACAGGCCATGATACCCGTGAGACCCAGGCACTCTTTGTTGTTGTTGCAGTTGTACCGTTTCAGTGTATCCGGATTTGCCTGTGGAAAAGCGTGGTTAATCGGACGAGTTCTGACAATAATATATGGAGTTGCGTTGTATGCGCTCAGCAACTTCACCACGTATCAGCCGGCTAGTGGCAACGGGTCGATCATGGGGTGTGTGTCATCATGTTTTTATTTTGTTTGTTTGGAATAAACTTTTTGGTGTTGGTCGAGTCATAGGATATAATACTCGTATACTATAAATTATAATATATGTCTAATGTCTATACTTAGATTCGCCAAGCATGCTCACCTCTACTTTGTCCTATAGTAATAAATCTATTCAAATTCTGATTGTTGGAATTCCAAATTCTTGAACTTTTTTTGAATAACTTATGCAAGAGTGTCCTGTGTCGATACAAATTTCAGTTTTTCAAATGAAAACCCCTCCCTTTTTTACTGTAAATTATTCATAGTGGGTAATTCTTTAAAAATTATGATGAACCTAATTCGAAATTTTAACGAGTAGTTTCTCAGTTATTAAAATGTTTAAAATAAGGATAGTAGTTCTTCAAAATTGTTTAAAAAAAATATAATATAGATGTAATATTGAATCAAGTATTTATTATACTCGGACCATTTTTACAAATTATTAATCATTTTCAAATCTCCATAGCTCCCATATTTTCCAAACTCATTATCATGGACTTATTATCTTTAGTACTCAATAGTTACAGTAAAATAGTATTACATAGGAAAGGGGTTCTCATTTTAAAAACAGAAGTTTGTATCTTCCATAGGAGATTATTGCTAAAGTAGTTAAGTAGCACAACAATTCTCAAGAATTTGAAAATATGATCCTAATAATAGGCATATATTATATACAAATTTCAAAAATCAAATGCATTAACAAAAAAATATGGGGGTGAGCATTGTTTTTAGATTGGTTAATCACACAGTACCTATATAGAAGTATTTTACCGTCTTGGCCAATATGCCGAGGCTATACTTTTATTCGGCGAAAAAACATATTCTGATTTGTAGTTTTAATAATAATTGCGTCTCTTGCAGGTTATTTCTTCGATCACGAAATGCCGCGTGCTAAACCGGCGCGGCGCGTTTATTATACAACTATACGTTGTACCTACTGCAATTTATATATATTATACATTGTTAAGTTATAATATAATTTTTTTCTGTACACCCTAGTACCTTACAGTCGACCTATATGACTTGCGTGACGGAATCGTATTTTTTATGGACGAAAAGCACGGTGTTTTACTCGAATATGTTGCACATACCTTTGTAAATATAATTTCACGGGAGTTTGTGTTTTGGTTTCGACGTGAAATATAATAATATGTATAATATGTGTTCGGCTTTAGGCGATATATACCTACTTAATTACGATGACCACACGTGGTATCGGTGGTTTTGGCTTTAGAATTGGCGGTGGCTGAATTAGTCGACCGCGGGTTGAAATATATTTTATACGGGTGTTGTATTAACATGGCCGAGAAACACGACAACGCGGTCGCGTGCGGTAAAAAGACTAAACAAAAACCCAACACCCGCGACAGCGTGTATATAGTTTTGGAAACTTGCCTGCGGACATGAAACGCTCGTGAGCCGTGTGCAGTTCTCTACCCCGATTTCGGTGCCGTTCTGCCGGACCGTGACCAGGTACTGCGGACAGTTGCCCGACGGTTTCGTCAGACACCATTCGCCGCATGACGCCCACTCGCAGTTGTTGGACACCGTCGAGTTGATCGTCTGGCACATGAGCGGCACCGTCTCGATGGCCGCGTTGAACGCCCTGTAGCCGGGCACGTAGATGGCCACGGACAGGTACACCAGCGACACGGAACTCAACACGAACGTAAGCTGGCACACGCATATCAGTCCGCAAATGTGTCTGTCCTGTTCGGGTATGGGCTTCGGCGGCGGTTCGTGTTTCTTCTTCCGGCTACCGCCGCCCGCACTGTTGCCGCCTCGATCCTTGGCCGCCATAGACTTTCGGTGCTTTCCTGCATAATATAGGCATACGGTCAGAGCGATTGGGTGATGGGTGATGGGTGTAATAATAACGTTTATAATAGTAATTATGTTTTTAAAATTTATTTTTTAAAATTCCGATTTCTGTTGTTGCGCTGTGTTTCTCTTTCGCCGTGCGGCAGACACAGCAGCAATTGTTGTGCAACGGGAACGTTTAAAGGGCTAAAAAAGTTAATTTATTGCGCGTGTATAGAGTTTTTAGATATTTTTCCAATCGTTATTTGTCGTGTTTAAAAACGGTTTACGGGTACCTAGATATAGGTAAATATATTATTGTATATACGTGTGTATTTAAATGTTAGGTTTGGTCGGGTTGAACCCTTGTGATTGGCATCTACCGCCGGCACAGTGTTTGAAAATAAATCGTTAAAAGCCAAAAATCGATTGTTTAATTAATTTTTACTTATGTAGGTACTTAAAATAATTAAATGTTGATGTTTAGTTATATACTTATGTATACAGGTATATAATATATATTATATTTACTTAGTTAATGGAAATGTTACAACCTGCAGTGTTACTGCTGTATAAACAAAATTAATGATTAAAATAAACTGGCCATTGTCTATTTAAAATTGTCTCTCCACGCATTTAATCATTGTTTATTTTAATATATTTTATATTTATCTTACATTATATTAGCTATATAATCGATTAAATGGTTATAATAATGTTATAAGTTATAACCATAACATTATATTATAAGCTATTTTGTATGTTGTAATTTTGTACAAGCTCTGCTGTTCGGTAAAGTGCTTAATTTGGCCAGCGTCAGGTTTTTGACCCCTAAATTCTTATTATAATAGCGTATTATTATTGTTACACGTGACCTTTGAGAATAAAGCTTTATAAAAGCTTCACTTTTATGTAAATTAAATGGAGTAATTCAAACAGTCTACTTGGAAAATGAAAATTATAATGAAGTAACGATTTTGTTTATGATTTAGAATAGACTTTTCATAGCTTATTAAGTACAAATGTGTAGGAAGACATTCAATGTTTTTAGTTTTCTATCTTATATAGGTTATAAATTAATATAGATGTATACTTTTATGATATTGTATATAGATGATTAAAATACAAAATGGAAAATAATAGAAAAATACATTATTACAATATTTTAATATTATATTAATTGTTAGTTCTAAACTAATCATAAACTAATTTATAATTTACATTCAATTATACGTGTACCTAATTGATTTTTCAATTTCCCATATAAACTATTTTATAGGAAACTAAAATGCGTAGATATACTGTCAATAGATTGGAAATAAATAAGATTTGTTTAAAATGTAATTAATACTAAACAACTTTTATTCTAAATAATTTATTACTATTATTTCTCTCTCAAATATTGTAAATTGTGATATTATTATTAAATTGAACTCAATAATCTGTTGTCGATCATAGAAAATGGAAAACGTGATAAAGAATTTCTATACTTAATATACTCTCTGTTATGTGCGCACTAAATTTTGTATACGGGTAAACGAATTATTTATGTTAAACTTAGTTGGTTCTTATTATTATAGAAACTTATCAAAATTTCTCGGTGACAGCCTTGCCGGGTGGTTAGGAAACTTTTCTTTTATGGTACTTATTAAGAACTTTCCTATCTATAATAAAAAACAGTGTAAAAATGAAACTCTAAAAAGTAAAATTGTCGTACTTTAAAAGATGAAAATGATATTTTTTAGGCTTTAGATACACAAAATATATTTTATATTAAAAGTTAAAATATCATATTATTTACTATTACCGGGGCTGTGAATTGTATGCACTAAAAACTTAAATATTTTCTTAATACCTCTAAATATGAACTAAATAATCTTAAAAATTCTTAATTATTTGCAAACTATCCAAACATTTTTTTACTAAATACAAATAGAAAATATTAATGAATAATAATATAGTAAGTATAAATATTTTAATGTACTTTTATCAAGACTACATATTTTGTATAATTAGATTATTTAAATTGTTAATGTTCTATACCCCAAGTGGTAGGTACTTAATATGACAAACGTTTTGACTATGATTTAAATTCACAACACTATTTATTTATTTATTTTAATTTTAAACGGATGAGACTAAATTACATAATTTAGATTAATATAACATCATCATTTCGGGGTACATTTTTATCATCGAAATTATTCAATTCATAAGTATTAATCACTTTTTCACTTATTTGACACTGAAAGATTATAATATTGATAACACAAGGTATGCTTGTGATTAAAATACTATCATGTGGCCGACATATTACACACATACAATACCTATCAGTATACACACAGGTCACAAAAAAAACACACACATAATATTATAGATAATTGTATACATAATAGTGTATACTTACAGTTGTGTTCGTTTCTTGAGTATTCGATAATATGTTTTGGAGCATATCAAAATGGAAATATATTTGAACTAGAATTGTTATTTATCCGGTTGTTTTTTTGTTGCATGTATTATGTATATTGGAAACTGTTTTACCGTTGATCTGCATTAGTTATTCCATGTCGATTATACGATTTTAATTTACCCGTACATGTATGCCGATAGATGTCTAGTCGAAAACTGTTGCATTACCAAAACATATTTGAACGGAACACGTAATTCCGATGGAGTGACACTCCCCTGTTTATTCGATGCCGCCAGCGGAGAAGGGTCCCAACCACAACGAACCCTGGTGGAAGTTTTTTTCTCTCTGTACATGTCAGCCCCTCTCTTGTACTGGGTCAAATCGATTGTGTTTAAGACGATCTCGCGTTGAACGTTTCAATGAATTAATGTAAGCATTATGCTTGCCGCAGTGGTAAACAATATCAATACATCACAGTATACACAGTAAGGTGCGATCAAAACGATACACAATTTTATGGGGCGTTGCATCTATCTGTTTTCATTCAAGTGTGACTCATTAGCGGGGATGATAGTCAAAATTTGGAGAGGGGAGGGGGGGTGTATTCAAATTCGATAATTTCTTTTATAATTTTTTCACCGCATAGTTTATTTCATAAACAGTTAATATATTGTACTATATAATCAGTCATATACATAATATGTATATATATATATATATATATGTAGGGTATTATACAAACAATTTATTTATGAACAAGAAGCATATAATATATTTTATAATAATATGTATGTATAATAATTATACGTCTATATAAACTATTATTATAAAAAGTGAAATATACATATATAAAAAATAATTCATTTAGGTATGACTAAAGCAGTTAGCTTTTGTAGGCTTTGTAAACAATTATGAGCTCGTATAAGTAATTTAAAAAAAATATTTTTAAGATAGAAAATAATTTTTGGCGTACACAATTATTGAAATTATATTCGTGTGAAGTTAAAGCAGAATACAAATGCAAGTATAAACGTAGTTAGACCGAATCAGTGAACTGAAAATTTAGCATTCGCTTCTGTGCCTGAAAAAAGCCATTATTAAATAGCAAATGTATGGGTTTATTGATCAAAACTCGCCATCTTCTTCGTCTGTGCTGAATGGCCGTTTGGACAATTTTCTCCTGTAAATTATATGAGGGGTAAAATTATATACTTTTTCGACAATCGTTACAATACATAAAACATTATTCTGTTAAATAACAAATAGTGATAGAATTTTTTATATAATAATATTATTACGGTACCTATTTAAAGATAAAATTATTTTAAAATGTATTTATTTATATTTAACTATGTGTAATATGAATATAAATTACTTTTTATTTTTATAATTTTAGTTAGACAAAACTAATGAAAAAGTATAATCACTTAAATCCAGTATTCATTTTTTTTTTCTAAATTAATGGGTTATTGGCAGGTACTAAAATTCTATTTTTTTTTACAAATTAATTTATTAGTAAAATATATTGTTTTTTTGATCATGTCTTCATCAGGTCCCAGCAAATTATGTAGGTGTTGAGTCTGTATTAATTATTTTAATAATATGACTTTTAATATAATATTATACTTGTATTTAATTTTGGGTTTTAAAGGTACAGAAATGTATATTATGTTGCACTGTTGCGTCATTTTCTTTATTACTTTATCGTAAAAGTTTTTTTATTCTTAAAAAAAACATAGATTGAACGGTTTTAATATAAAAGTTAATAAAAACTAATTGGGTTTATATAGTGTTTAAAACTTTCCATTTCTTTACTTAATTAAATTTAAAAGCTGAATACAGTGATTTTTATTTTTCAGTTTGGAATGTTTTCAAAAATGTTATTACGAAATTATCTTTTATACAGTCGTGCAGATTGTAGTATAAAATAAGAGTAGATATGTTGGACATTAAACTTAAAATTATAGCATCGTCGACGGCAATAAATTGTCGTTATTGTCGAATGAATAATATATAAGTTTAGTACTATGTATGTAGTTGTTAGAAATATATAATAAATGTAACTCTAATTTAATGTCAGACGTATACAAGGAGTGGTATAATAATTTTATGAAATACATTTCATTCGGTTTGTTTGTAGTGTATTTTCTTGTTTTCGTATGGCTCGTTGGGTATTATTATTATTATTTATTATTATTGTTATTACATTTATGTGAACAATTATTTTTTTATCGTACAATTTTGAATTTGATTCGTTCGCGTGTGCTGTGTGGCACGACGGTAGACGAAATTTTACAGGTATAACTATTTAAAACTTGTGCGATCGTCGTATTTCACATGGTTATCTTGATCGGATAGATTAATCGCGTGTAAAAGAGTTAAACAAATTATATAGAATATTAGTGTTGGTTTTCAGTATAATGTTGTCATTGTCGAGATAGATAGAAAATATCCGGGCTAATATAGCATCGACGATATTCAGTCGGAGAATAAAAGTGTTTCCACGGACATGCGAAGTCTATTAAGGTCGCGAACTGTGATCACTCACTGAAAACAATACAGCCTATATAGGTAGCAGGTATAGCGAACCTTTTTCGGGCTACGTGCCAACATTTTGTAATCAAAGTTATAAGAAAAATTCATGTGCCAGTAATAATATGTTCATAGGACCGATAAATAATTTTTTGTATCAGTTGTGAATTTTGTCTGTCCTCAATGTCTTAACTTCATCCAATTATACATATTTTTTCTCTTTTGATTTTGAATAATTCACTGTGGAAAATAAACTTTCACGTGTATTTTAAGTTTACTTAATTTTTAGAAATAATAAAGAATTATTTTCATTTGCCAAAGATTAAACAATGAAATAAAAATATTTGTGCGTGCCGTTAAAATTTGGCCAACGCGACACCTTTGGGTACCTGTGCCATAGGTTAATTAGTGACGAGACGGGAAGACGCCTGGGAATAACCAATATAGGATTTCCGGCTGATTATCTACGCACGAAGAAAAAAGAGATGCTCACCTGATCACCAGTTGCGGGTTCTCGTTTTTGATTGCCGCCGTCTTTCTCTTGTCGATCATGAACTCCCTTTTGAGCGCCGGACAGTACCAGTAGCACAGTACCGTGCATGACAGGACGAACAGCGTCCAGGGTATGACCACGGCGGCCACCAGAGTCTTGATTGTGTGGTGCCAGTCGTAGTCGGCCACCACCCTGTCTGGGTAAGCGCGGCTGTAGTAACACGGGAACACTTTTAATGCGTCTCCCGGCGCCACGGCGGAAATTTCTCTCTCCCGGCGGTCAACTGCCGTCGTCTGCAGCGTGCCGCCAGAGCCGTCCAACAACATTGGCGGTGGAGGTAGCCCCAGCGATGTCTCGTTACCGTGCCTGTAAAGTTCTTGGATCATCGGCTGGTTGATGGTGTTGAACTCGAGGATGTCCTTCAAATTTATGTGGCCGTACCGATGGGCGAACGTGCTGCAGTTAACGAACGGCGGATAACCGCAGCCTTCGGTGTTCACCAGGAACCGGACCGCCGTGCCCGCCCATTCCAGCGACTCAGGAGACATGCGGTCCTGCAACGCGCCAAAAACACTTCGTTACGACGTCATATTATAATCGGTGTATTTAGAAAATAACAGTTAATATCGATTTTTAAATATACTGCCGCAACTCAGGGCCGGATGGGTAGTCTCGGCCCTTCGAGAAATATTTTTCTACTGGTCAATAACTTATTGCTATAGCGGGCCCATACTGGTCAAATTTTAATATTAATGACATTATCATATTTGTTGACAGTATACTATTATATAATACAGCTATAATAAAAATTGTACTGCGGCTATTTTCTCCTACCAGCCCAAAATTTTAGCGGCCCCTCGAGATTTTTGGCCTTTGTGCAATACAACCGCAAGTCAAACATCAAAATATATCAGTTTTTACAGTCTCATAAAAATAAAATGAGCATCTTACTATCTCTACTATAAGTTGTTAGTGAGTATGAGTAAGAGCGATCGATAAACAGAGAGATTGCAGTATGCAATTATTTCGTTTATTTTATTTTTATTTGAATAAAATATTATAAGCAAAAATAAAAAAACAATAAAGCATTCACGTAAAGTGAGTTGATAGGTACTATTGTTATATATATATTAGAAAACAATATGTGCATTTTTATTTAAGTTATACACATATTATATTTTATGAAACTAATGTATTTGTTACGGCAGGAGTATAGTGGTAGTTTTTCTAATATAACAAAGAGAATCTACCACATTATACCAGTATAACTTAATAATATAAATTTATTGGCTACCGGCTTCGGTTCCACCACATAATTTCTTTATTTTTACGATGGTTTTGTTTAGGTATCGACGAAAAGTATTATACATTTTAGTCGTTTCACGTCGTTCACAGAAATTAAAAGCTCATTTTAATTAGTTATAATATTTTATAGTTTTGACGTCAACCTTCGTTATAGCGTTACTCATAAAACAGCCCGAAGTCGATCAATCGTTTTAAACATTAAAAGTCTTATAATATTTCAATTAATTAATTTTATTTTATACCATTTGTTTTTTTTGTATCAAATATTTCTTTATTGTCTTTCATTGTACTTAGTTTATAGATGAGTTTTTTAAGTTACGTAGTCAGATACACAACACATAATCTTTCGGATTTTTAACGAATTTATTGCCACTGTCTCAATTATACCTTATGAATAAATTTATTTGATGGTTACTTTTCTATCTTTATACCCATTTTTCGCTTTGTTGTGGTTATTGGGAATTAAATAATTTAAGATGCCTCTATTTGTATTTAACTGACATTTAAATGAAAACATACACGAAAATGTGTTATATGTTTTAGTTTTATTTTACAAAATAAAGTTAAGAATAAGAATTGAGCTATTTAGATATTTTCTTATTTAAGTCGCGGCTTGTAAAATAATAGAATACAAAAATATTTGTTTTTAAAGTATCCATTATATGAATATACTTTTTATTATTATTTTAAACATTTAACTTCATCCAAGGATTTATTTTATGTCTTTTTCTTGTATATTTTTCAATTTGCAGTTCAAAAAGTGATTATTTTTGGTACCTATCAAAACTATTATTGTAAAATATGAGCGGATTTCGTGATCAATCTTCAATAGATAGCGGTATTACCCACCTACCTACACCAACTGATGACCGTATACTGTAACCTATATAGATGTTGAATTTTGCATTCATTGTCTTCGTCGTCATGTATTGTCTATATCAGCTCTATATGTACAGTTTTTTATTCATTTGGAAACAAATTCTACGAACGTGTTAAAAAAAAAAACACCTAAACCTAATATTTTCTAACTATACACCCTTTGGTTTCGTGCCTGTTCGTATTGTTGGTACGGCGTCAGTGAATAGTTGACGGTTATCTGATGGCACCGCGTGGTGGCCGACGTGCAGCCCTCCCGGCACGACGACCATGTACACTTGCTCAGGCCCGCGGCGAACACGTGCTCATGCAGCGCGCACGTCCCGGGCTCGGGCGCGTACCGGGCGATCAGCCGGGACACCGCCGGGTCGACAACAAACGGCACGAGGAACAGGAACACCATGAACGACAGCACGGCCGTAGTGCCTAGACACAGGCTCACTTTGGGCTTGATGCGCTCACAGAAGCTATCCTCGGCCGGTTCGCCGAGCAGTCTCGATCCTTCGTCCTGGCTGGGCAGCCGGCTCCGCATTTCCTTCTCGTCGTCTGCGACTGTTTCGGCCATTATTTTTCCTAGTCGCTATCTGTGGGGGACAAAATAAAATCACTCGTGTTGATTAGGTACATAATTCGACGGTGGTTGGCCGGTATTAGTGACTGATGCATAGGTAGGTGACTGCAGACATGTGTATAAAATACGTATAATATTATAAAAGTGTTTGAGCATTTAGAGTATAGTCTTACTAAAAATTCCATGAATCAGAATTTTGAAAAAATTTAAAAATTTCAATATAAAACGTGGTCGAGTTTACTCGTTTAATAAATCTGTGTATTATAATAAGCAATCAATCGAATTCCGTGTCACAACATAATAGAAATGCAGATTTAAACGAGATGATATAATATTATATTGATTACGATTTTCAATTGATTATTTCTGAATCTCGTCTTCACGATTCCACATGTAGGTATTCTTCTAATCCATAGTAATAAAACAAATTAAATAATAATAGTATTTCATTGATAGTCGATTTTGAATAATTATCGATTTCATTCAATGTAAATTTTTCAGTAGATAATGTTACTCTTAAAATTTAAATTTTTAGTGTAAAAACCCTCTACCCTGCAGTAATACATGGAGTATAAACATTTAGAAATACATTCAACTTTTTACTTTGAAAAATATATTTAATTTATGCTAATTTATACTAAAATTTGCGTTCGGTACCTACTTATTTTAATAATAGGTATTTACATGGTACATTTTCAGAACTTTTAAAAAGAGTTGTGTTGCGTTTTTAAGACCCAAAACTCTTAGTATATAACCTTAAGTATGGTTAAAATAAAACATTTTAACAAAATAATAATTTTTCGTGTATAATATATTCATAAGTATAATTTACGTTGATTTCACTATCGTTAAGCAACAGCAATTATGCGTACATATAGTTATATCGAATATATATATTTTATATAAGTTATTTGTTATAAAAAATGTCTAAGGATATATATCAATATTAACAATATCATTATATAGCATGCGTGTTTGATTTCGTGTACGAAATTGGTGCAAATCACATTATTCTTGACCATATTTTGTCGATAGCGGCGGTCGAGATTTTCATACAGAAGAACGACAACGTAAATAATACAATATACAATATACATTATACAATACATGGATTTACAAATCTTCGTCTATAAGCGCATCGTTTTAAAACTATACATACCTAGTATTCAATTACTTTCTACTTATACCACTAGAAACGCTCGTGTGAACATATATTGGACGTACATGCATTATTGTATAAATTATAACAATATTTAACGTATATAATAATATAACAATACAAACATATAAATTACAATGAGTATAATATAGGCTTAATATTGAACAATTTATTATTTAAAAACTGTATCTTACAATATAACATTATATATATATATGCGCATCTATACCGTTCGTATACAATAATCTAGTATATTATCATATTTTTGGTGATATTGTTTTTAATTAGTTTAAAGTACTGCAAAAGTGTCTTGTCGCGCATATATCTATACAATTCCATCAAGCTTATTGTTTAATATTATCGTGTGTATTAGGCATCAAGTGGATAAAAAAAATATATATTTTTAAAAATTTAGCGACGTCGTAAAAGTGTGTCAAGTCACAAATGTAATTTATGTGCAGAATTTTCGAGATGCAATGAATTATATATAAACGAGTGAATACAATTTAATCTCACTAGTAACAATTTTTTTTCATATTTTAACAATCACGCGTTCCCCTCACCGATCCGGATTTGTGTTGTGTACGAAGCTTATTTTTTTATGTAAGCTGTCCGGATCTTGGTGAAATGTAAGCTCTAGTAGTCTGGCAACGAATACATCTGTTGCTGACGAGTAGGGCTATCTTGTAAGAGGGGAATGCCTGGAAAAAGAAATGAAATACATGGTCAATCAAATTAAATAGAATAATTGCACAATATTATATAAGTAATAATAGTATCCTGTTTAATATATTAATAAATAATAACTCTCGTATATTAGAGACTAGAGTCATAACTGATATAATAAAATTACTATTGGTACATATAACGTACCTACAAGAATATAATATATAGTCGCGGTGGCGTTCTCAAGACTTTTCAACGGAGTCGGATGAAAAAATGGGTTGCAAATGAAGCTGCGCCCCAAGAACAACAATTGTGTAATAAATTGAAAATTTTTTTTTTTAATTTTGAAAAAATGTGCAAATGCGAGAAATCTTAATACAAAACCAGACATTTTATTAACCTTTTCATTAAAAATAAAGGAAAAGGTTTATGATAGTAAAAACGATGTACTATGTATATACTATGTATAGTTAGATCATTGGCTTCAACCGATTCATAATATAAAATACGGCTCATATCCATTTCCGGATTTATAAAAAGGCTGCAAGGCCCAACGGCAAGATGAACCTAACCTACACTGGATGAAAAGGATGCTTGATTGCCGTCGAATTACGCTTGCAGGCATGACTCGAAAATACATGATATTACTATTCTGTGTTGTACTCACGTAGCGAATCTCAGAGGGACGTGTTGTCCAGGTCGACGGTGGACGGTCGGCGGCCGGCGATGCTGTCCAGCTCGCGGTCGTGCAGTGGGAACAGCGTCCGGATGCTCTTACGCTTGAACCGCATCTTGGCGTCGTCGCCCACCTCGACCGTTCGCTGGCACAAGATGAGCGTCAAGCACGATATGACGAGCATGACCACCGGTACCACGGACGCCACCAGGAACTCCTTGTACGTGCGGCCCAAGTCGAACCGGACGACTGCCAGCTCGGGTATGCCGGTGGCGTAGAAGCACCGGAACCGGGCGCGAGCGTTGTGGTCGGAACCGTCCTTGCCGAACCGTCGGATGAACACGTCGCACTCGCCGCGGAGCGTGTTCACGCAGCCCTCCAGGTTGATGTGCAGGTGACTGTCCTTGGCAATAAGTAGCTTGTGTTCGCGAGGCGCCACCACGTCGCCGGCCACGATTGGCCGGTCGCTCTGCGCGTTCAGGTTGGTTAGGTGCGAGAAGTTTGCAAAGTCGGCCAGCACGTCCTGCCGCAGTAGCGACCCGTTAACGCAGTCCGTGGCTAGCAGATCCCCCGGTGGCCCTCCCAGCACCACGCTCATGCACGACGCAATCAGCACGTCGTCCTGTTCCTCGGACCATATCCGCCGCCGCCTTTCGGTTTCGATGATGCCACCGCCGCCGTCTTCGATTTCCCGCGGTAACGGGTCGCCGTCCATGTAACCGGGCAGGTGCGCGGCCGCGTCGCACCGTGCCAAGAACGTCCGGTCGCCGCTCAGCACGATCACGTTCTTGTTCCTGGTAGGTATGTCCACGCACCGCCGGTCGCAGTTGTACGGCTCCAGAATGCGACTGCACTCGCCGCGCGCGCAGCTGTTCAGGCCAGCTATGGCCATGCACGTGATCTTGCCCCGGTACTCATTGCACTTGAGCGGCGGCTCCGTGTTGCGGAACTCGCACCGGAACGCGTCTGTGATGTTTATGCACACGCCGTCGGTGCAGTTGAACGTGCCGGTCAGCGTCTTGCACTCGTCCCGGATGCACGTGTACCGCTTGGCGTTCTCCGGGTCGAACCCGAAGCACGTTTTGTTGACAACGTGTGAACAGTTGTGCAACAGCAGCGCCGACCCGTTCTGCCGGATGTTGACGTAGATCTGCGCGCAGCCGCCGGACGGCTTGCTCAGGCACCATTCGCTGCACGAGCTCCAGTCGCATTTCTGCGACGACACGTTTCTGGTGGTGGTGCACACTACCGGGTCCTCCGATATGCCCGACTTGAACTCCCGCATGGTCGGCATGTATATGGCCACTGTCAGGTACACGATGGCCACGCTGCTCAGCACGGCCGTCATCTGGCACACGCATATCGTACCGCATATCCGGGTGTCCTGCGGCGGCACCACCAGATCTTCTACTGGTATCGGTTTCTTTTTCGGCATGATCGTGACGACCGGCTCAACGACGACGACGTGTTATATGTTATATGATAATATTACCCCGATATCCCGTGGTCGTGGTGACCGCTTGAATTATATTATACCGTCGGCGCTGACGACGACGACAACAACAATAACAACAGTGGTACACCCCCCGCGCGTGACACCACCGGGCGAACACGAATAACGAGGCCAGACGCCGTGTTGTGCACACACAGTAACGGTGGCGCGGCGGCCGGGGTTCGCCGTTGACGCCGCCGCCACCGCCAAACGGACCGGCGCCTCGGAATCTAGACCGCCGCGGAAAATCAATAAATCCAGACCGTCGCGCGAAGAGATAACCACGACGCCGTCTTTCGTTATCACGTGTTCGGCTGTGTTTTATTGCCGATCGCTGATAACGATTTCGCTCTCGTCGGTCCGATTCAGGTTTTTCGTTTTTTCAACTTCAAGTCTCCGCCGCTCGAACTCTTCCGGCCATTGGTCATGTTTTTTTTCACTTATTATATTATCCGCGCCACCATCAATATTATTAGAGTCGACGACAAACTTATAACTCCTTTCGACGGCCGAACGTAAGGCCAACTTGTATACAATAGGTACCTGTACTATTAATACCTAACTAATAATACCTACTATTAATACCTACTACTAACTAATACCTAACCAATACACAAAACCCTTACTCCACACGATGCCGTTATCACGATCTTCGTCATTGGGTCAATGTTATCGTTTGAGGAGGTCCGTAACGCGACGAGAACTTACTTATATCTTACAACCTTTCGATGGATTATTCATTTTAAGGATTTATTAGCATAAATTATATATTACCTACATACAATAACAGTGTAAAATTGAATAGCCTTATATTATTATATTATGTAAATAGGTTTTTCTAAAGTTAAAGAATCGTACCTATATAAACGTCAAACACATCACGAAACCCTCTAACGATGATAATATCTTGTGTACGCTACCGATTATACGTATCATATTATGTATGACTGTAAGTTTAAATTTTTTAACACAATACTATACAGTAATATTTATTTTCGCCAATAATAATAATAATAATAATAATTTTGTTATCGCGCACGTGTTATAATTCTTACCGGGAAAGCTTGCGACGTTCTCGTTTGATTCGGTTTAGTCGACTGACGGACTTTTACGAATCGGTGAGCATCTGCTGGCGAGTGTTCGGGCGCTATCTATACACTCGCGTGCATGGTGGTAAGTCGTCTTGTGTTTACTCCGAGGGAGAAACGGTTTAGGGTGGTTTCATACGTTTATAGGTAGAGCCACAAGTTTATATTAATATCACATCCGCGTTCAGTCGAATATATGTCTAACCGACACGATAATCATCCGTCGCGGCTGTCAATTATTTTTGGTTCGATTTGAAATATTTGTTTTTTTTTTTTGCGACAGTTTAAACGTCGCGTAAAACATAATCATCAGGGATGGTCGAGGATAATCTTAAAAAATCTACACTTGACAGTTTATTATGGAATAATATCGGTCATCTCCATCGTCCAAAATCTGCGTGGGTTTCCGGGGGCCTATACATTTTTAAAATCCCCTCCCCGGTGATTGTAATTTTCGTGGATAATGACGTAAATAATCATCGGAGTACTGGTTATTTTATTTTGGATAAACGGATAATGTCAGCCCCCGCAATAATTTAAGCCCGCCTATGGTATCCCGTACCTATATGGTTTAATTAAAAAGAAAACTCGTTAGTGAAATGATACATGTCCTCTTCACCACGAAAAATGCATAAACATCGATCAAGAATGCAGTCAATGCAGACAACGGTACAGTAAATGTATAAACATTAAATATCGAAGAAAACATATTCATTTATTTCGACACGTCTCATTTATATCGTTTGTAGAGCGGTAGTGGTGTACAGCAAATGATATGTTTGATTTGATGTTTTCGGTCATCGCAGGTACACTTTATAACGGAACACTATTTTATTTTATTTTCTACAATAGAGTTGTATCCAGTCGTGTGGAATCGAAATTCAAAGGTCCTAGAGTTATAGTGAAATAGAATAGAAATAGCGAATATTGTTGAATTTGCCTATATGAAATATATAAAATGGTAATATATGCATTTTATTTTGTTGTAATTTTCTAAAATATACAAAAAAATTGAGAATAATTTGCGAATAATCATTAAGTGAAAGAGAAGAGTATCTTTATAATTTTCAAATAAATTCAAAAAAGTTACTATTTGTGTGAGCTAAGTTGTTTATGTTAATCTTACTTTTAAATAAATCCTTAACATTTTTACATTTTTTTTTCGTCAATGACAAAATTACTGTTTTTATGCAATATAAATTAGGAGCGTCACTAGATTCTAGACTTTATACTACTTTCGTTTAAATAAGAATACCATAAAGCATGCTATTTTCGTGTTAGTAAAATTAAAATATGCAAATAGATTATTTGTATCAATATTCGTGGACTTTATCAACCCAAATGTCTGAAAAGACTAAAAAAAAAAACATTCCAATGCAAATAAATCCCAGCTCTAGTCATTTCGAAGAGTATTACATTTTTGTCGGGGAAATAAATAAAAGTAATCACTAATATAATAATATTATCAATAAGTCATGATTAAACCTATCCTTATTCGCGTATGCAGCAAGGGTTGAAGACCATAAAATTAATTGATATACAGGAACGAGCCACTCCCACTGGTTTCACAGCGGCCTCGTTCACTCCTCTATGTATTACATAAGTATATTACGATGTAAATAGAAATATTTCATTTCGGGATTCTATTTGGAAACGTATTATTATAGTATGATTTATTTTTACTGGAAAGTTTTTCTTCGACATTGTTCATGTTTTATAAGGGTAAGTTTTTAATTATTTCTCGACGTTTCTGTTATATAACCGTTATATAACTGTTCGATATAAATTTGTGAATTTCACTCGCCAAATAGTGAGTATATAATATATACAATATATATAGATTCTAGTGACATAATATAACATTATACCTAGATTATAATATATAGGTTGTATAAATTGGTATAGAGTTACCATATTAAATAAAACAATAACTGAATACATTTTTATTTGTTGTTCAACGATCAACAGTTTTATAATTTGATTTTGTTTCCAATTTTCTGGACGTTTGAATATAATTTGTTATTTTTAAATTATGTTTAGAATGAGAAAACTATGTTGGTATTTCATTATTGTAGATTTGTTTTTATCAGTAAATGTTTTTATGTGTTCCAATTATTTCTTATGTAGGTAGTTAACTATATTGCTAACTAATAAAAAAAAATAAATATATAGATTATGATATATTATTCTCGAATCTCGATAGTATTTTAGGTTATCAAAACTTATATTTTTTTTAGAAACTTTGAACATCGCATAAAGAACTGCCCAATATCTTTTCGGTTATATACTGTTATATACTTATATATTTTTTATGGGGTCAAATTATATACCTTCGTAATCCTTAGTAATTTTGTCCTAACCCAAAAATAGTCTTAGAAGCACGAGACATTTTATTTCATAAGCACCGATAATTATTAAAAAGTTAATAATAATAATAACATAATGGAAAAAAAACCTTTAAATATGATCGATACTCTATTTTTTTTAACAATATATTAATAATTATTATCGTATACAGATGACTACAAAACATAGTTAAAATACTTGATTAATTTATACAGATTTTATCTTATTACCTGTTTTGATTTTTTTTTTTTAAAATACGATTAGTTATTTTTAATTAATATTAAAATTATAAAAACACATACCTATTATAGGTGGGTATATCATTTTTTTTACGACGATTTTTTTTATAACAATAATGAATACATTTTTAATTTTTAACTGTCAATCAAATGTGTGTGGTTTTGAATTATCGACCTTCTATATTTCTCTTTTTAGCAATAGAAAAAATCTGTGCGGTATTGAACGGTGTAAAATGTACGGTTATGAATGATAATAGTGTGCGATATTGAACGAAGCCCAACGTTTTAAAATTGAATCGGTCCACAAAGATTTAGATAAAGAGTTTGATTTTATTAACAAAATTATATTGCTTCGTGTCATCAAAATAATAAGGAAAAGAGTTGATCACTTGTTGTTATATATGTAGTCTGACAGATAGATATAAAATAAATCAAATTATATTTTGTGTTTGTCGAATTTTTTTTACTACAATGCCAGAAACTTCTCTAAATTTCTTTTCTTTTATTATCTTTTGTATATGCATTTGGCATGTAGTTGATAGAATGAAAAATGTTTTGCATGTCCGACATGAATGTTTATTTTTTTTTTTTTAAATAGCTATATGAGTTTGTACAACATACTTTCCGTCTGCAGACAAATCTGATTCATGTATAGAGTGGTTACAGCGTACACTGCATATACCATGGTATTCTGTTAAGTATTTCTAAATTGTACTGTACTGTGAGTATTAACTATACAGTAGTGACGTCGACTTAAGGACTTTGGCGCCACGGGTGTATACTTAGCACTCTCCCCCCACCCAGGGGGCCATGGGTTGACCGATCTCCCTCCGAGTAATATTATACTCATCAGTCATCACGCCCCCATTACGCCCGGGGCAATCGTCTTTTAACCTTTCCACCCATTAAATAGTAAATATGTCCCCGTCAACTGACAGTGAGTGTAACTTTATAGTGTATACGTCATATTATATTATATATATAATCTCTATACTTCCCTACTGCATTTCCTTAACGTAATCAGAAAAGTTTTCGCTATTTTTATTCATGATTATACTTTGTCTTGAATAATAAATTACAATAATCAAATTTGATTTCAAAGTAACCAGGGCTCGAAAATATATAACCAATGCGTAGTGCGTTTCTTTATTTTTTCCTTTCTCGTCTCATCCCGTCCATTTGCAGCTGGTTTTCTTTTTATTTCCCTCGATGCCGTTTCGTCAGATTTCGTTACTACGGTAACCTGAAATTCCATTACAAATATTCGCGTAAGGTATCAACTTTTTTATTTGATGTCTCCTCCACCACTTCTCTTATAACATGTTTCATCCATTCTTACCTCATTTGGATATTATTTTTTACATTTGTGAATATAGTTCAATGGTTTTTAAGTACTGAATGTGAAAAATAAAACGAATGTAACTATATTATATTCGGTAACATCATGCAATTTAAGCTTTTATCATTCTATATTAATGCGCAACGGTGCGTGTATAAATATGCAACTTGATAATAATATGTGTATATTATTGTTTAGTTTTAACATATATTATTTATTAGTCACAGTTTTATCGCTTGTTAGAATTGTTTGGTTATTCGAAAGTTTGGGAATGATATTATAATATTATGTCGTATCGAGTGATACCAAGTTGGAAATGAATCAATACTTTCGGCCGCATATGTTATTTTTTCTAGATTTTAAGTCGAACCGAGTGAAACCAAATAGTAGTGACAAATCTGTATTTAACTATTTTATAAAACTTTATAAGTGATGTTGTCAAGAGTCTTGAGTGAAGAAATAATGCTATAGAGACTTAAAAATAAAAATTTAAACGTCCGATGATGGGCCTAATTGCCCGCGGGAATTTCTGCATACGACAGATTGTACGTCGAAAATATTATATTATTATTTAAACCTTAAACAGTAATTTCGATAAATCGTGTGGTAATATAATACATTATAGTTTTATAATAATTATATATCGTATACTATGTACGATGCACTTATATGTAACAGGCGAGGTAACGATGATGTACATTATGTGAATTACAGTGAATAACGATAATCAACGAAGAATAATATGCGGTTTCTGCGTGTACTGCTGCAGCTCTAAGTGTCCGTCGAAAGTTTTTTTTCATAAATATTTGCTGTGTCGGAAAATCAATCAATGATCAATGGGTGGTAAAGTGTGGCGGTCACATGTGGTGGATGTTTATGCGCTAACATTTGAGCGTTAAAGTGACATAAAATACGATTCGACATAAAACTATACTTTTATTTCTTTGCCGTTTCGTTTTTCCGCAGTTTATATAATCGTGCAGTCCATATTGTCGCGTTACAGCTACCAACGTATATATGTATAGCTGGTTTTCAATTAAAATTATTGCGTAACTACTAAGTAGAATAAATTGAATTCCTCGCAGGCTATATATTATATAACATTTTAGGAGTAGGAACATAGCTTGGTAGTTACTGAAGATTGGCGGAGATACTAAAACGGTTGAACGTTTATAACGTGTTCGATTTTACGACTCATCATTACAATTCAACCATTATACGACATACGTAGGTCGGTATTTACAGTAGTGATGTATGGGTTTCGACATTTATCATTTTGTCGATGTAGGTAGGTACGCAATTTAAGTTTAAAATTTAATATAATAACCGTAGGTACAACATTAAGACATTTTTATTATCTACTTCGGGTCGTTATTTCATTTTTAGGTTATTTATTTTCTCTTACGTTTATCGTGGGATTACCACCCGTAAACACGAATCCGTTTTATATATAACGGTAGCACTTAAATGAGAGATTTGTGTTAGGTACATTCCGGGCGTATTAAATTGTTTCATTAATCCTCCCGCAACGTACATCTGTTAGCCGCGGCTAATGCAAGGTCTTTATTGAAGGAACGAAGGAAACTCGAGAGTTTATTATAGTGTATTGTTTACTCATTGTGTGTGTACGTCAAAGTTGATATTTACCAATTAAAGTTTATAAACAAGTTCTTATATATTGTGACGCGTTCCCTCGATATTGTACCTATACATTTTTAAGACTACCTTGTATACAATATTTTGGTTGTTTCGCCATAGTAAGAAATGGTTTCAACTGAACGGCCTAAAATACATATTGTATTAATACAATTAATATACCATAATATAATAGTATATAAATGAATTGCATTAATTTGGTAGCGCATAAATGTGTTGATTAATATGAAAGAATGAAGGATGCAAAATAATAATTCATTTTTTAATTTTTTAATTTTTTAATTTTTTAATTTTGTTATTATTTTTATTAAGTAATGGACTCATTAGTTAGCTACACGCACAATAACCATATAACGTACCTAAACGAATAATTTAGATATAAAAGTATAAAGCAAGTAGGTAGGTACTGGGACATTTTATTGTCAGTACATTACAAGAAGTAATAAAATTAATAAGTAAAAAAAAACGTAGAGAGTTATCACATATAATATATATTATAGTAGATGCCGCTTGTAAGACTCGCGGATTTAAAGTTCAGTCGCTTATTAAACACAAAATCGCCTGGAATGTCTGGACGTATATCCAAATAAAAATGTCGGTTATAAGACTCAAATTTCATAAGAAAAATCGTAGAAAATAAACTTTTGTGTTATTACCTACTTATTACATGGTATCTATCGCCATTCGATTTTCAACACCAGACCGTCCTTTTTGTTGTTAACACGAGTGCTAATTTAACGCGACGTGCTCTTAGTTTGAGTAACAAATTAAGATATTTTAGAAAAGTCTTCCGAAAATGGGACAACGTGAGGCAGCGAGGAAGCTATAAACATTTCATAATCGGTAATGGGTAGAATATTGAAAAATAGGGAAGACATTGAATGTGAAGCATTATAAAATGAGTCTCAAAGTATAAAACGGAAAAGGTATGGAATGGACGATAATGTTGAACGCGCGTTGAAAGAATGGTTTGTGAAAGTCAGAAATAACTCGCGTGCCAGGCTTTTGCTAGGCCAACAAGTTGAAGAATTGGCAGAAAAAATCGGAAAGGTTAACTTCAAGGTGACAGATTGGACATGTTTTTTTTCTAAAAAATGCACGGAGAACGTAGTTTGCAGGGGCACATTTTTGGTTAGAAAATGAATGATTTTCTCTCATCTCCAAATATTCACACTCTGATGTGGTGTTTCATGTCTGGACTGTAGGTACTTTAGAACACTACCTGAAAACACTTAAGTTTTAAAAATTACAAAACAAAGGGAACAAAAAATAGCAAAGAACGAATGACGCTGATGTGTTGTGCCAGTATGATGGGAGAAAAAAGAAACAGGTCGTTGTCGGAAAGAGCAGCCTCGTTGTTTTAAAGGAGTTAAAGCTTTACCTGTTGACTATATACAGCAAATAAAAATGCATGGATGACTCAAGTAATTTTTAGCGGTTTGTTGACTAATGAACTAGAGAAAATTTTTTTTTTGGTGCACAACTGCACGACTCACAATGTTAATTTAAACCTGAGGAACGTAAAACTAGTCAGACAGATGTAATACTATCCGTAGGTATACTAATATTTGTCTAATTATTATGATATTATATTGATTTATTGATGAATTATACGATTATGGAATTTATCGTTGTAAATAGTATAGTATAATATATTTTACCCGGTTTCGTAAATTTCATTATACTTGTACATTGTTTATTTTCGACTATTGAAAAAAATGTTTATTTCATCAAAACGTAATAATAAGTACTTAATAAATTAATGTAAATTGAAACTTATAGCTATCTATTCTTATAGTGAGCTCTAAGATTTATAGTCTATTAGTCTATAGTATATACAAACCATCACATTTCTGGTGAATGCGGTGTCTTCTGTAGTCTTGAAATATTAACATTCCTGCTCCCAAACAATTAGTGTAAATTATTCAGTTTACTCGAAAAGATTTTCTAAAACATAATTACGAAAATGTTCATTTATTGAGGTAAAATATTGTAAATAAAATATTGTCTAATTGTGTTGTCTATTATCTCCCTGCATTTATTTGACGCAATTATTATGATGTCCATTTTTTTTATTCAAAAACACTTATTAATAATTGTTTTTAATCACATAATTGTGTAACGATAGTTAAGTCCTTTTTTGATAAATAAAATAAATCTCGGTAGTAATGATTACTCAGAGCTTTCTTTAAAATCGGTTCAAAAGGAAAAAAAGAAATAAAATTAGATTTTTATTTTGTTGCTACGCTCTAACTATTTAAAGTACCTATACGTAGGATAATGGTTTTTGTATTAATACTTATAACATTTTTGTTAGCTTGTCTTATCTTGTATGTTTTTAAAATGTGAGCTTTTAGTTTAGAACCCGAACATTTAACTTAACGTAGATTATTTATTATTGGCATTTATTTAAACCATAGTTACGATTGATTGGATAAAGGGTTTACCTTAAAGGTTCTCGAATTCTCTTTACTGTTTCGTTAGGTTTTATTTTGTTGGTTAAATGGGTTCTAAAACTTTATTACAGTTTTTGGGCAGCATACTTGTTTGGTAATACTTCAATTCAAATCCCATGTCTTTAAATATAATATTATCTTGAAGCTAAAACTAAATAAATCAAGTAACATTATCAAACACAACAATAATTTATATTGTTTTTATTTTTTAAACTTTCGTCGAAAAACAATAAAAGTTTTCATCTTTGATACCCAAAGTACAATGTATTTGTTATTTAGGTGTCTGGTTAGGTCAGCTATAAATTCAAAAGGATTGAAACACGAGAATATCGTTTTAAAGCGTTTTTAGTAATTCAAGTATATCATTGTAAAACCAATAGCTGTCTCGTTTTATTCGGTGGCAATATAATAGGTAGGTACTATAATAAATAATGTTCACCTGTCACCTACGTTGATTTTCCCAAGATTTTTCATTTGGTAAATTTTAAGCGATAATTTTATATAAAATATTTCGTTATTTTCTTTAAGCATTTGTAAACTGTATTATACGCCAGCACAGTAGAACTTATTGAGGTGTGAATTATAGTTGTAATTTTTAACCAACTTTAGAATATTATGATTTCATTTTGTAAACGAATTGTTGCTTGCCGAAAATGTAAAAGCCAGTTAGATTAAAAAAACATAAATTACTATTAAACCTGGTTAAACATTGAATTATTGTTTTAGTTGTAGTTTTTAGATTTATGTTTGTGTTTGGTATTGTTTAATTGTTTTGTAAAGTTATTAAACTTGTGTATTTATACAATTTCGTAGTTATAACGGTTATTTATATTAATAAAATTATATGTTTTTATTAGTCAAGTCTTAAATATACGTATGTACGTAAATTATCATATCCGGATTAGTGGATTTTTTTATATAGGTAATATGTATATTTTTTTGGCATTACAATTTGAGAGTTTTGACAGTTACTGGAATGATGTTAACATCTCATAATTTTCAAAATCAATATATAGATTAATTACTTAGATAATAACTGTAGTGTTTTTTCGTATTATTTATTAATGACATTATACGTATTATACCTACTATTGTTGTTGTGATTGTATTTTACTGTTTTATAATACCTAAAATTGAATTCGATAACATTTGTAGGGAGTACAGACTACACAGTTTATCGCAATGTAATGTAGATCATAAATATTTCGATTATTTACTTACATCTTCCAAACGTATTTGTTATATCTGATAACTTAATATTATTTATTTTAGTATGTTTCATTTAAAGTTCGATAGAAATAAATATTAAGTTAAAAAAATCAAATTTAATACTCTACGTAGTAAATAGTATAGCTATATTATAGCTACTAGCATTTTAATCGATTACAGTCCTATAAAGTATAAACTTATTATATACGTGGTTTATGAAGTCACATAACTACATAGTAATACTGTCATTATTATCGATCATACTCGGGGAAAGTAATTTTTGGAATTTTCAGTGTAGCACGTGTGTAGTTTCTCGAATAGTTTTCCGAGAAAATAGCGGCGAATGAATGAAACGTACAATTCAGACAGTTATAGATTTAATACTCTGTCTTGACCATTTTCCGCGTAAATCGGGCTCTGCACAGAATCAATTTTTTCTTTAGCTTTCACAATTTAAAGACACCCGCAATGTAGGCCGTAGCGTTAGTGTATTTACGTAGGAGGATCATAGTGGGTTTAATTAATAATGAACGAGAAATCGCGAATAGTTTTATTTTCTCGCTAAGAACATTCTAAACTCTGTTATTCTACCCGTCGCCATGTATATATTATGCGCTAATAATGTGAAAAGAAGTACCTAAGTAAAATAAAACCTGTCTTTTTTCTCTTGTTTTTTTTCGGAGTCATTCACTCGTTCGCTTATATTATTTAAAGCCTGTACGCAGCGACAGCGGTCGCACTCTTTCATGCACAACCTCGCCCAGTGATGTCGGGAAATTTTTCTATCTTCTTGTAAGCAATATATCAATGTATTCATGATTCATCTCGTAGTCTTTTCTTGTCCATCCAACCCCTCTTTCACCAACTACGTTTTTTATATACTGTATGTAGAATACAGTTATTTTTGTTTTATATGGATATTTTATATTGACATATTATATATATATATATACGTAATACGCGTATTTTATTGGTCACTTGATGGAACTGAGATTGTGTGATTTTCAATGAAAAGAAAAATGCCTTCCGTAAGTAGGTTGGTAATATACGCGGTAGAGTATGACAAGTCGTTTCAATCTCTCGCTAGCTTAACCGCTCCGTGGTTTAGGTGCCCCCATTTATTTACCCATCACCCGGCCTGGTAAATATTTGTTTTTGTGAATCACGTGATTTAAAATAGTAATAATAATAATAATAATACGTACTACACACACCCCTTTCGCGCCGCCGCTGCAAACAACGACCGCACGACGACCCGACACCGATTGTGTGCAGCACATGCATTGTACAACATTTATTCTATTGCTATTTGCGTGGTGGATCGTTCGACTATGGTTGTGTTTGTGTTGAGCAGGTGTGGGTGTAAGTGGAGGAGGGTGTATAAGGAATGATTGGAAACGTTCACCGACGCCTTGTGTGCAGGTATCTATAATATTTAGCTCTTATTATAATTTATAATATAAATATATATATGCCAATTCATTGTGTAGTGTGGATATTATTATTGTCGTTATATTTTACCGTGTTTGAAGTTACTCCTTCTTTGCCTTATATATATGGCCCGAGTGAGATGCAAATCATCGCACAAGTATAATACAGATTCCTGTGGTCGTGGCGCATATAGGTGCTGTGGACTGCGGCAGTGAATACTGAAGACAGCAGTCTCGGAGGGATTAAAATTCATACGATCCGCGGGGGCTCTCGCCCGCAGTGTATACATTACACACACACATATATAATATGTGCAGTGAAACTATATATATATATATAATATCAACCAGCACCATCGGACGGTGTTGGGGGGGGGGGTGGCACGAGCTATTGGTGGTGGGCGGCGAGTAGCGGGGGGGAGGTTTATAGGATATGAAAAAAAACGGACCGACCGGCCAAAGTTTTGGGATCTCATCGTTTCTCGTCGTCGCGTCTTACATGCAGATAGATCGTCTCATTGCTATACACGCGTACCATATAATATACTATATACATATAATATATTTTATCGTCGAAACATATATCGCGCGTGGTGCCGCCGGTTACGACCATTCCCGCGGCACGTGTATAAAATACTTTACGTCAAATTATCGTTATCGAGACCTCCACCCACCCTCCCCAACGGTGGAGGCCCGTGTGTAACGTCACTCCGCCAACCCTCTCCGCCGCCGCGACACATTCGTATATGTATATATATCGTGTACCTATTGTATATATATCAAATATAGGGTGAACGAGCCTTATCGATTGGCTGAATTGTGTCCCATTATGTGACCTCCTACCCTCCCGAAACATTTTACCGTCGTCAGTAGGCCAAGACACGGTTACCATATCCTGCAGGACATAATAATGTATTGGTATATGTACTTAAGATCGAAATCTCGTCGCTCACGTTATAATGCATTATAGGCGATGTAGGTATTACCTATCTGCGAACATACTCGATTCGGAATATTTCGCGATCGACTTAATTGGTACCTATGTACCTATATGTATAATTGGCTCATATAGAATTAAATAAAGCGTCGTTATGATTATCTTGAGCTTTTTTGATCGGAAGAGGGGTTACAACAATTGTTTTTCTTTTGCCGTCGTGGCGGGCGTTTGACGGCAGTTACCGCGATCACGGCATGGCGAACGTCTTTTTCCGCTTTTTTTCCCCACCGACGTGCAATTATATATACGCGTATACATTACACACAGAATACGCGTATCTGCCGCCGCGGCAATTTCCGATGGCGCTTGCGCGGGGGAGCTCGTCGGCCGTCCGTCCGTCTGTCCGTCGCTGTACGGGACGACACGCGCGCGCCGCCGCCGCCGCCGGGACACCGCTAGACGGCGCCCGGTCCCCCGCCGTACTGAACAACGCTCGCCGCTCTGCATCGCGCCTAGGAGCAGCGCACGCCGGCGACGTCGCTTCTCCGCTCGATCTCTCGATCAATCCGCTGGGTCGCCGCCGCCGCCGTATATAACCGCGTATCGCAAGCCGCCGGCGGAGCTCTCAGTAGCACGTTAACCGTTGCCGTCGCTGCCGCCGTCGCAGCAGCAGCAGCAGCAGCAGCAGCAGTAGCGCCGCGCCGTGCCACCACGTCGTTATTACGCCGCCGCTCCGCCCGCACACGGTACGTCACGTCTTCGTGCATCTTTGTGCATATTAATAATGTTATTATTAATAATTATTATTATTACGATAGTCAACAGAGGCGGCCCGAGTATTATTTTATTTTTCCATCCGACCGATTTGAGACTACGCTCAACTTACATACCAGCCCCGCGAACGATTTCATGAATATATAATATACATATTATTTATGTAATTTTAATAAAATTCTGAATGCAATTTTTAAATTCGAACATACTACGAGTGAAAATTTAACTGCCCTCCGTCGACACGATTTCTATGTCTAGGAGAAGGGCCCACTATAACTACTGGTACTTACTATAATTTCTAGAAATATACTTGCAGGTTTTTTCTATTCCGAATATATTATTTGCAAATTGCAATACAGGTGTCGTTCGATTTAAACGGTATAACCGTCACGGTCGTACCTATACGTACAACGTAGGTATTATATTTTACGGCGGTACTCAAAAGTTTGTACTCTGAAAATCGCATTAAATATAATATGCCCACGACGACGACGACGATGACGACCTCTCCCATCACGCGTATATTTATGTATGCGAACCATCAAAAGTATAATACTAATATGTTCGATCCGCCTCTGTTATTATAATATTTTGTATACCATATTCCATAGTAATAATATATTGTTACACTTGATGTTTGTATATTTTATACTAACAATTTTACCCGGCCTAATCTGACGCAACTTTCTCGATCTCTGACGCAGCCACCACCGCCGCAGCCGACACATGCTTTGTATAGGTACAGATAGTTCCTCTAATCTACATAATATACGTATGCGACCTACGATTTTTCATAAAATATTATTATTTTTATCTCGCTCTCCGTTGTTATACCCGTAATGGATATTATAACGTATAATAACTCGATGATGTATTTTCTCGCCGATCACCGAGCGCGTAAACCTACTGCAGGTATGAAATTTCCGATTTTGATCGTGATCTATTCTTGTTCCGTTCGAGTATAGATGGTACTCATAATATTATTACCTATATTATACGCGTTGCTTGAGGATATAATATATTACACTCTATTATATTGCACGGTTATGCGAAAACCACGTCTACAATGTAATATGTAGGTATATATATATATAGTGTGTATAGATAAACGTATGTACATTGATCGAGTGTTAAATGCATTATGTACGATAATAATAAAAATCAATGTGTTTTTGAAGTCATGAAAGTACCTATAAGGAAAAAAATTAAAATTTTTAAAATAAACAACGCGTGTGCTATATAGGTACATTTGAATATTATTAACATTTTAAGTTAATCAATTTTGAATCTATTTCAGTGTAAGTACATATATTATACATATTATATAACATGCATACCTATGCTTTGAACATCGTATCCGTCCGGAGGGATATTTACATTTTATGATACAAACATAAATGGAGAATTGTACGGTAGAGTCTTACGTAAACTCCATTATTTTTATATCAAAGTTAGTGACCCTGTTTAATTTAATTTAAACTCCTGTTTGATTAAAACGAATAAGTATAATAGGTATAATCCGTATTCTGCGTATTCCTGCGTAGGTAGGTAAAATTTTTATGAAATGCTAATAAACGTATATTTTATTACAGACCGTTCATTTAAACAATATAAACACCTGTGCAAATTAACTTTTATGATTTTCTGAAGGGAACTTATTTTAGTCTGACTTAATTGCGGTTTTCATTTGTTTTAATAATTACATATTTTTACTTTTTATATTATATTACGATGTACCTACCTACATATAAATTAAAATAATGTACACATATTTTCTATTTTGTAGTCTAATTTTTTAAGTTTTTATACTTTGAATTTTCGGAATAGCAATCCTCGTTTTATTATAACTCATATTTTTTTAATATATTGGTAAGTATGTACCTATATAAGTATCGAATATCGAACCGATATAGTTTATATTTTATTCAAAAATGCTTAAAGTTTATAGATAACAGTGATAAAAGTTGCATAAAATAACCAGAAAAATAGTATTGCTATACTTCGGCCAATTATATAAACATTAAATACTTATAAATAATTAAAACTAAGAATTATATATCTTATAGGTATTTATATTTATCGGTTCAATACCTAACGATATGTCAGTATCGGAAAAATATTTCAAACCAGAAATTAAAATTATAGTAAAAACCTAACTTTATGAGTTATGACTATGATAAAAATTGTGTTGGGAAAATATGGTAGGTGTATACTGACGTACCGTGTATATCGTTATCTGTAGTAGTTATTACTTTAAATTATGTACAAATGTTTTTTTTCCCTTCAAAACCATAAAACAGTAAATACAACCACGATAATGCAGTGTATCGTGTCGAAAAAAAAAATCGCCTCGTATATTATATTCTATGTGTACACGATATACATTATAACATTATACGATAACGAAAAAACAATACGTACTAAGCGTATAATAGGTTTATAGAGGACGCGCGTGAACAATAAGTCGCGACTTATATAATGTAGTAGTGTGTGTATAGTTTATTACGTAGGTATATCGTATATATATACTATGTAATGTTAGTATAGTTTTCACGTACCGCGTATATTGTACTTTATTCGAAAATAATAACTTAACAAACGAGATTCGTGCATGTTTATAATAGCGTTTGTATCCATTTCTATCTCTGTCTCTGTCTATTTATGGAGTATAATATTATAAACGTACGCAGTCGCGAAACTTCGTCATATTATTGACAGCGGCTATAGGAAAATAAACTATAATAACATAGTATACTTATATATATACCACATCTGCAGAGAGAACTTTTTAAACGTTTTTAATTTCTGTTTGTTGTGTTTCTTATATATACTTTTTGATGTATACGAATTAAGTGTATTATACCAAAGGAAGAAAGGAAGGAAGGAGGGTTTTGGTTTTGGTGGAGAGATGATGGGCAGCTTTATAAAATAATAATATTATTACTATTATAGGAGTTGGTCGTATCTAGATATTTGATAGAGATACGAGGTTCGTAAAAATTTAAGACTTCGAGGTGGATTGGACACACCCACATCCACACACACACACATATTACCATACTATAAGTCACGAAATTATTGTTATTATACCTAATACCTAAGTATATACGTAAAACGATTGATTGCACGGTGGTTCTAACATATTCGGTGCATATATAATGTACATTATACATAGTGACTTTAATTCGTGGAACGTGAATAAATATGAGTTACTCGAGTTGTATGAGTTTCGTTTCTTATTCGACCTTTAACGGCATGTTTTATCTCTTCCCTACTATAAGTTTGTTAGTGGATGTGTAATAATATAATATACGTAAATAAGTATAATACGATACGTGTATCTTAGCTGTGCGGTGGCGTTGAACAAAACTCGAGGGTAGGTACATAAGGTACATTATATTCATACAATACAAATACGTGCGTAAAATATCAACCTTACTCCAACCACTCACTCCCACCCACCGCCCTCCACCGGATCACCAAATCCAGTTCACCGCGTCGGGATCGAGAAAGTTTTCGCCGTAATTGCGTCGGTGAAACGATATACGAGTGTGCGCGCGTGTGTTTTTTTTATAACAATATGCGTTTTTAGGACGTGGAAACGGAGACAAGTAGATGACCATACCTACCACGTATATTATACACGTATAATACAACCAGGAAAATGGATCTGACAGAACAATTAGACTTCGCAATCACTTCTCCACGCTCCTCGGCAATTGGCAGACGACGACGACGACGAACGACTTAGACGACTCAAATACTAATAAGCTTTGACGACAAAATATAAGTTTAACGAGGTGTTATTTGATTTATAAGAAATTTTTTTTCGTAAAACGTGCTCAATTTTTTGTTTAACTCGAAATACGTCTGCCGTATAATTTATAGTAATAATAATAATTAATAAGCGAACGAATCGAAATTTTAAAAACCTCGACGAAAATGCAAATAACACGCGGTCGGCCGGTAAGGCGAGAGGGCGGCGACGGCCTCGCGTCATGATGAGCTGATGGATGACGACGGACCGGCAGCGGTGGACGACGCGGCGGCGGCGATCGAACAGCAGTTGGAGCAGCAGCAGCGTGAAGAGGCGGAGAGGAAGCGGCTGGAGGAGCTCCGGGAGCGGGTGCTATTCTACCTGACCACGTTCTTCATACTGCTGGGCATCGTCAGCCTGTTCGTGTTTCTGTTCCTGGTGCCGTTCCTCATCGAGCCGGCCATCACGACATTATTAATGGAGTTCGACGAGACGCCGACCACGTGCGTGACCGCCTACTCACAGATCCGTGAGGGTGCATCCAACTGCTCGCTGCCGGGTGGTTGGGCGTCGTGCCGGGAGGGCTGCACCCGAGAGATATATGAGTGCGCGCAGATATTCGTCAACTACACCGTACCTAAAGACCGGGCGGGAGACTTGAACGCCCGGAACCGGCGGTCGCTGCTCGTCCGTGGCTACCGGCCAATCGAGCCCGAGCCGGCTGCTGGGTGGGCGTATTCCCTGGCCCGCATATACCCCAATGTCAAGGGGTGCGGTTACCCGCCGCACCTGAACTGCACCGAGTTCCGGAACCGGTATTTCGAGGTGGGCGCCAGCTACCCGTGCTACTACAGCCACGTCGAACCATGGGTGGTCATCACCGAACTGGACTTAGCCAAGAGCACTAGACAACTGGTGTACTCGATGGTTTTCCCCATTCCGTGTTTCGTCGTGTCCGTCGTGTACGTAGCGCTCGCGTATTTCTGCGTGTATGCTGGCCGGCACCGCAAGCCCAAGGTCAAGCGCCGCGTCGTCCGGCGGATGGTTGGCGGCGGCGGCGTGACCGGAAGCGGAGCGGGCTACGGTGCTGGTGGTTCCGCGTCTCGGGCCAAGTCTGGGGGTTCGGAGGCCACGCCGCTAACTAACAACAGCGGCGCAGCTGCCGCGCCTTTTTCGCCCACCGGAACCGGGACACCCGGCAGCGAACCGTTGTACCGCCGACGAGGTGACGAGAACGAAGACGACGACACGTCCGGAACGTACTACGGCGATCAGCTCAGGTCCACGTTGGCCGTGGACGACTCCGCCGCCGACTACGTGAATGCGCTCCGTCTGTCCGAACACACGCTCAGACAATCAGACTCTAACGAACCGTCCAGAGGCGAGTGGTCCGACGCCGACGGCGACTGCGACGACGACGATTGCGAAGCGAGCGTGTGCGATAGCAGCCTCGAACAGTCCAGAAAAACTGTCTCCGCTACCGCCTCTACCGCACCGTTTCCAACCAATTCCACCGGGTATGGTCCTTTATACTTTTTTTCATTTTAATTTATTAGTTTCCTCATGTCGTTTTTGTGTTTTCCGCGGTTTTTGTTGATTATCATCTAAGAACCCGCTTCGTTCTTATTCCGACGTTGGTTTTTATCGCTTCGACAAATAATAAGATATTATATTTAGGCATATTTGGAGTTGTTAATTCCTTTTAAGTCCACATTCAGTAGGGAAACTATCGTATATATTATTGGTATTCAAAAGTTGTATTTTACAACAGCGATTATAGTTTAAATTGAAAACGTGTTGAAAAATAACGAGTTCTGTGATGTGTTATTAGCACTTCCTGGTATCTGTCACTTTTCTAATTACGTAGATCGATAGCTCGCGAAAACAGTATTATACGGCTAAACTTTGAATTAAAACGCATTGACACGTGTATTAAATTAATCCTAGTAGCTTATCTTACACGTCTTTCTGCATCACTTTTCCGTTCGCCTGTTTGAGGTTCGTCGTCTCTTTAAACTGTTTGTGAGAACTCCCCACCAAATTTAACTTAACCTTGGGCCCGAGATTTAACCGTCTATAAAGCCCATAAAAATAAATAGGTACGTATAACAATTATAGTATTAGTGACGGAGTTAATACTGCAAAGGGCTCTTTGTTTGTTATGATATTTTTTATTAACAGAAAGAAATTCTCTAAACTTTTTCTTGGGGAAAAAAACTCAACCCTTATCTCATTTGTACAATGTACAATATCTCAAATTTAATTAATATTGTGAATTAGGTAGCTTAAATACACCTGGTTGATTTCGTTTTCTTTCTTTTTAAAACAAGTTGACTGCCTTGAGTATCATATTATGTGATACACGTAAAGCTTCTCCATTATTGCCCTTAATATTTTATTTATATTGCCAATTTCGTCTTGATTATTATATATTATGATACTCAGCTCGGGTTCATAAAACTACGTATGATGCTCAAGGCGTTCGTGGTAACATCTTTATTTTGTCAAACGGTGTGTCTGAAAGAATCCTTTGCTAAAGCATTATCATCTAGGTTATGCATGGATAGTAGATACTATACTTCTTTTTATACTTATTTAACTCATTAAGACTTATTTAGCAAGACTTATTTTTTTTATACATAATTTGTATAAAAAAAATAGATACAGTAAATCGTAAATAATATCGATATTTAACAACATTGAAGACACTTGAAACACTTACAACGGTTTAACAATTGGAAGTTGAATTATCATTAAAGTTTGATTTTTATATAAAATAATTAATGCATGAAACGGCTGTTAAGTTTATTATATTATACTTAAATAATACATGTACATAAAATGTGTAATACATTGCAGGTTATTACAATATATACTATATACCTTGTATACAATGTATAGTGTATAGTGTATACCTATTACATTATTATATATGTAGAGCTGTTATTATTTATTTCTTATGAGATTGTAACAAGTGCACTAGTAGCGATATGATACTTTTTATCCGGTTATTTTGGGGAGGATTCTAAACCAGTTATAATGACGTATAGTCGAATATCGTACTAATAATAATACTTATTGCTCGCGAGTGAATTATTATTACCTACTTAATACCAGTAACTGTATATGGCTATAAACTTTTAATTTGACTATTATTATTATAGTGTACAGTTTCCCGTATATTATATTATTTGATTATGTTGATCCAATGCGCTGAGTATAATATTGTTAATTTGCTAATACAATTTTGCACACAATTACGGAAACGTTTATATAGTAGGTAGTAGTAATGATGATAATAATAATAATCGATCGTTCGCATTACAATTACGTATATAATACTATAATAGGCGATAACTTAAAAATGCGAGTACCCGTCGTTGTTCAAGTTTGAATACAGCTGCATAGATGTAATACATGTTTGTAAATTATCGGTCATTGGTTGTATAGTGTAGCCATAATTTATTATAAATGTATTACGTAATAATGCAATGTGTGACGGTGCGTCGTTTTTGCGGCTCCCGCTGAAATCTTGGCGAAACGAATTACATACACTGCTGTGACGCAACAGTATAATATATTATATATTGGTATGATTCACCAAGCATGCCCACCCCCAGTTTTAAGTGTCCAAAAGACCAATAAGCCAGGAAAAATTACGAGGCTTGGGATTTATGGATTTATGGATTTTTGTAAATAGATTTTAACTTGCCATCTAGTCTTTTAGGTTTTGGTAGAAGCAATTTTAGATATTGAAATTAATTATTAAAATATTAATAATTAAAAGACTCATGAATTCCTTTATTTAAAGACTTAAATACGTTTTCAATTTTTTAAATTTCAAAAATCGGCTTAATCGAAACTTAGAAGACTAGAATACAAATTCAAATATCTTTTCTAAATATTAAAATTCATCAAACTCGAGCTTCACACTTTTGTCTAGCATTTTGGTTGT
This sequence comes from Metopolophium dirhodum, assembly GCF_019925205.1. Taxonomy (NCBI): domain Eukaryota; kingdom Metazoa; phylum Arthropoda; class Insecta; order Hemiptera; family Aphididae; genus Metopolophium; species Metopolophium dirhodum. The sequence goes on from NC_083562.1 coordinate 33,689,093, forward strand.
TTTACATGTTTTTTTTCTACCTGCATTATCAAATTTTGATTTTTGGAATATTTAAACATATTACAAGACCATATTATTTTGCCATTAAGAAGTGTCCTGTGGCGATGTAGACTTCTGTTTTTCAAATGATGAAAGCACCACATTAAAATGCGAATTTCGGTATATGCTGTACATTTACATGGTGGTACGAAGGGCTCGTACATAGCAGTATATTATCGGGTAGGCAATCCACTTATGGTAGGTTTCGGACTCCTTGAGGTGCGTGTAGGTATAAGTGTATATATTATATATACAGAAGATAGTTGTCCCCTGTGCATTTCGTTGCCCGTAAAAGATACCACCACTTATAAGATTCAAACTTTATGTTAAATTCATTACTTAATACCCGGTGTTGAGATGTTCAAAACTTTAAAAAAAAGACTGATTTTTAACACATTAATCATAACATTGCACATTTGTTTGTACTTATAGGAATGGGTTTATTTTTGTTAAGTGTAAGCGTTAACTTAAAGATCACCCAGTAATATTCTTTTTTTTAAACATAAATAACGTTATTATGGTTTTCATATAAAAGCTATAGGTGTATCGTGCCCTTGAATTTGTTTTGAGTGTATTAATGACTGATGTTTTTGTAGTAGATTGTTTTTAAATTATATCTAACCATTACAAAATATTGAAATAAACCGTTTCCCATTAATTAACGCCTGTCGATTTATCCCATCTTAATATCCATGAATGATTTTTAACACGGTGATTTTGATGGTTTTGACTAAATATAAAATATAAAATTATATTCAATCATAATAATTATTTAATTTTTTGTAACTAATAACAACAGTATAATAAACAGAAATATATTTTTTTGGTCGTGAGCTAAATAAATAATATCAAATTAAAAACAATTAAGGACCACTTATCGAGATAAAATATAGCCTATAAATCCTTGGGATAGCTTTCTGTTGGTATTTTTTTTTAAATCGGTTAAGTAGTTTCAGAGGTTACCCCGAACAAACAAACTATTTTTTTCTTCTATAATATTCTGTATAGATAAATATTAGATATACCTACAAAAATATAAAATATATGTAATCCGCAAATTGTATTTACTTGACTCTTCTTTACTTTTTTTTATAAATTATAAATATTTATAGTTAGATACTAAAATTTTCAAAATCTCACAAACTAATTATCGTGAATTTATTTATCCTTAATACACCAAGTTAAATAACTCAAAAACTACTCTTTAGAATTTCGATTTTGATACGGCAAAATTTTCAGAAAAATTATCCGTTGAATAATTTACTGTATAGAAAAGGGAAATTCTCATTTGAAAAACAGAAGTTTGTGTAGCACACTCCTTATTAAGTAGTACCGAAAATCAGATTTTGAATTACTGCATTATCGAAGGAGAAAAAGAGGGTGAGCATGCTCAACTCCTCAGCCTGTATGTATATTAATACACACGTTACAATAACACAGTTATATATGTTGTGCGTGCACGCGAAAATGTTTTACGTGCCTCGTAAGTTTTCTGCTAATAAGTTAGAAAAGTGTCATCCCTTTATAATATTACTATATTATGTGTATTATATATAATCTCGTGATGATACTTTGTGTAGGTACGCATAAAGGTATACGCGGTGAAAACGATTCAAAGGAATTGTCGAGCATGGGCCCGTTGTCGCGTACCAAAGTTTGAAATTATCAACGCGATAATTAGAGAAACGCTATAGGGGAGGTATACCGCTGTAGAATTTTATAATACCTATAGTTTAATTGCACTCCGGCCAGCCGTTTCGTTGATAATAATCGAGAAGATTATTTAACGAGCTGTGTCGCAGTTTAATTATTAATTTATAAATATATTAAACGCACGTATACACCGTATTATTTCATCGACGCAACGCTGTCATATTATACACGTTTCCACCTTATATTTTTTTTTTCCCTCACCGACCCTTGAAACAACCATATTACGATATTGCGGTTTAATATGCAAACGTGTACTACGGTTGTGTGCTTGCTGTGTCGTATAGGTTTTTGCGTATTACATCCTGTCGATTTATCGACGTCTTTTTTTCAAAATATTTGTTTTTATAAATTGTGTACAACTATATAGATTGCAATTTCACCAAAACACACATTAATTGTTTCCGTATCCATATATTTATAGTAATGCGCTCTTCTATGAGGAATAACGATAAAATATTACGTAGTATTTTGATTTACTATACTCGCGGGTAGCGGTGCGTATGCGTTTATTTTCGTTATTACATATTATTAAATTGATATGCACATTACGCGATTGATATATATATGTAATATAGAATAGAATATGATGTACAAGCACGTCGTTTATAAACGAGATATAATCTGCAGTTTACTCGACTGTGCGTCTGTGCGTAGAGGTAGGAACCTAATAATTATAATATTTTGTCAGCGCACCGTTTTCCTTATAATACCTCGCCACACGCGATATCATTATTTGAACTTTGAAAGTATATATATATATATATATGGGTATAGTTATTATAACGATTTCATTTATACGACGAGTGGTTACGATAATAATAAACAAATCGGTTAGTTTAAAACGCAGTCGTCCCTCCTGGAGCACTCAAGAACCCCTTTATTTATTCGTGAGTGGTTTTCTCACGAATCGAAATTTTAAAATCTAACTGCGGAATTGTGGTTTTCTCTTTTTATGCAATATAAGTCCGAGTCGGTCCCTACTGGGAATTTTTTTACAACACGAGCGTCAGTGCCTATTTTTATGTTAAATGTACGCCATGACATACATGATAAACATGGCATACGATGTAGAATTTAAAAAAAAATGTACATCAATATTACTTTTAAGTCCAAAAATAAAGTAGGTATATTATGTTTGGTCATATCATAAAAGTTTTGAAATATCCGAATTCCTTTGAATCCAATTTTTATTTGCGTTCGGTTATAATAATTTAAAAATAAAAATGTCAAACTGTTGTTTTTTAAAAGCTATGAAATATTTAAATAATAATTCTAGCTTGGAACCGATATTTGTACGTTGTAGTAGTAATGTTGATTTGAAGTCGGAAGTAGATGTATAGTCAAACATTGTGAGGGGTCAATATATATTATAGTATTTATCATATAGGGAATAAAGACTTCGTTCTTTCAATCGTGCAGGCATACCGGACGCGTGAAAGAATGTATTTAATGCCATTCAAATTAAATAAATAGTTTATTTATTTATTTATGTACCTATAGCGCTATTGATGTCTAGGTTATACGTAATACAATATAGAGTATATATAATTTAGGTAATATACACAGGGTAATATACACTTCCCCTTTTTTTCACACAAGGTTAACTCATGAAAATGAGAAAACAAAGTTGCCCATCCTGTATTTAGTTGTTTACCAATACGTGTTAATCGTCTATTATAGTGTTTGTATAATGTGCATTGTGTTTGTACCGTTACCGGCTCTATACCATTACAAAATGTAATATGTATATCAGTTTCCGTTTTCTCGTGGAGTTATATAATATTATTGTATGATAAAAATCTTATTGTACCCCGTGTGCAGCTCGCATTGAGGTCATTGATGCCCATCGTATTAGTATAGTAGGTATAAACGCGTTTTCCGCATCATTTCGTGTACTTATATGCGCGTAAGCCGTGTATTCGCGCCTTTATTCGGGTCGTGGTAAACAAACATATTTCGCCAAAACCTATAATTTTCCCGGGAAATCGATTTCTCTCCTTGTAAACCGTATCTCTGCAGCAGCAATCGGCCGGGGTTGTATTTTTTTTGCAGTCGACTCGTTAGCTTTCCTCCTGCGTCAGTCGCGTTTCTTTCGTATCGCGCGTTCGTTTCTACGTGTGTGCGTGCTGTGTAAACGCGATAAATCTAAACATTAATTATCGTCCCCGCCCGAGTTAAGTATATATATAACACACACACACACACACACACACACACACACACACACACACACACACACACAACAGTATTTTTGGGTACGTGGTATAGATGTGGTTCACCTCGTTACTTCGGTTTTGGCGATCTATCCGTATGTACATGTACATCTATACATGAATTTAGGAACATTAAAATCGGTCAAAATGGTGGTGCCCGCGGCTGTGAATCGACTTTGGCGAGCCTTACCGGGGGCGCCGCGTTGAGATGAAATCGTTGAATTTCCAATGAAACACGCGAGCGCATGATCTTCTTTTTCATCCCGTACCCACGACGCACATCGCGATTCGCGAGACCGTTGACCCAATGACCCAATGACCCATTCGATAAATATTATGAACTCTAGACAACTTACTATATTTAAATATTGTACATCATAATATTATACTACTAAATTTGTCTATATTGCATTTGCGTGCGTAATTTTTGTCGTATTATAAACGATAAGTAATGATATTAGTATAATCATAATTTTTCGAAACGAGTCTACGGCATAATATAACTTACATCGAATTATCGAAGTATAATTATTATATTCAGTCAGCAATGGATCCGACGTTGCATCGTTCTGATGTGCCTACTTTAATTAAATATCGTTTAGAATAACTGAACGACTTTTGATTTGTTTTTCTTTAACAATCGTCTATCATAACTACCTATCATATTATAATAAAAAAACAATTGCCTACTATATAAAAATCGTAAACACGCTTTAGTGATAAGCAAATACTATATACATTTTTATGTTTGTCATAATTTCCACAAAAAATCGATTGCTGTCGATAGTTGTTTTGAAATCAATTCTTATCATCTGTAATATTATTATCAAATATTATTATTTATTATTACTTCGTACGGTGTGCTGTAAATAATGTTAAAACGGTTGAGGAAAAGTAGCTTATTTTATATATTTTAACTGCCGTTCTCGCCCTTTGAGGAGTTGGATGGGTATTTCCCCACCGTATTATAATCACCGTTTACACTCGTGGCTCACGAGCCGTAAAAAATAAACTTTCGCTTTCCAAAGCTCTCCACGAGAATTCATAAGAACGCGCGTGCGTGTACTAAAAACAGCAAAATAACACAAAATAATAATAATAATAATAATAATATAGCTGCATTGCGCGCGCCAAGACAATAAAATAATGATTATATGGGTTGTACAGGACAGTTGTGAGTTAACCGCTCAGGAGACAAGTACCGCAGACGACTACCTAATTTATTACAATTATAAATAATTATATTTATTATTATTCACATTCTACACTTTTTGGCTTCGTTTTGTAGCTTACTTATAGGGTCATTAGTTAATTAAGTTCATTTCTTTATCTCTAAGTGTATAAATAAATATATATATACGATAATGGAAAGTAGTTATTTGTACATTTTTTTTTATTATTGTTTAAGCATCAAATGGGTTTATTTAGCTTACAATTATGAAATAGTTGGGCTTAAAATTATTTAAACATATGGAATAATATTTACACTAGATTCACATTATATTGAGTTGTAAAATTCAATTTTTTTTTAGGAGAGAAATTATTTTTGTATAGGGCCCTATTGCTTTGTACAGGATATCTGGAATTTGGCATTGTTCTCTGGTCTATAAATATTATACTGTCGATAATTTTGTGTTTTATTATGATGTTTGTGTTGCATGAAGGGCATATGGGAGGTTCTGTTTTTCTAATCAGGTATCCATGTGTGACTTCCGTGTGACAAACTCTGAGTCTGTTTAATATGACTTCTTCTTTACGGCATAAACTTTTAAGTTTTCGTCAAAGTTCAACGAAGTGCTAAATTTCTCTTAATTTATTTTCTGTTCCTTGGTGCCTTTCCGAGTTCCATAAATGTAGATATACAGTATTTATCAACATTTCTGTGTATGTCAACAATGACAAAAAGGAAAGTAATTTACTGTTGGGATTATTAATTGCATTTAGAGTTGCTTTGTCTTCTTCCTAATTTCCCATTGTATTGCAATGTCCTGGAGTCCATAGAAAATGTATATATTTATTGGATTGGTGAATCAGATATTGTTAGTTTTTATGGCCGAGGAATCTGTCTGCGTACTATATTTCAGACTAGACAAGGTACTGAGTGCGTTGGAACATATGTCGATTTTAGTATTATGAATCTTGAGGGCTGATTGCATTCCTTTTAGAAAAGCTGCGTATTCAGCTGTATAAATACTGCTATATGAATACTCAATTGAAATAAATGAGTTGTGTTTTGATGTATAACTGCAAGCCCTAAGCCGGTATGGGTTTTGGACGCGTCTGTATAGATTTGGATATTGGGATAGGCAGTATGTATTAGTTCATTAAATACATTTCTACACACTAGTTCAGCCGTTTCTTTTTTTAATTAAAACCATAGACTGGAATCAATTTCATAATTTTATGAAATCCACATGGGTTAGTTTCACGTTGGTAAATTGTGCTGGGGATAATATTGTTGTCTGTCATTTATTTCAGTAGTTTTAAACTTCATGGTTTTATGAGTTTAGTGTTCAACTAATAAATTATAATATATAAATGTAAAATGTTTTTAAAACTGTTTATTATTTAATTAATTGACAGCAATATTAAATGGTTTTTTCTCCCAAGTATAAAATACTATTTATAATTTAGTTATTTCAAATCAGTATAATGTAAATTAAACGAGATTTCTTTCACGTGCACTTTGATTTCTAATGTTATAATATAATCGTCGTATGGAGTGGATTGCATAATATTTTATCGAGGGTCCTATAAAATACTCTAATAATCTAATAAATACGCACGACGCACGTATTATATAATACTAAAATTATACGCATAGTATTCAGTTACTGAATCATGCGACCGAGGCCCATCTCCTAGGTCTCGTTAATAAAAAAAACTTTGTAAAGGTGCACCCCCGAGTAAAGTCATAAAAATAATATTATTCGTGATGTATAGTGCGAGGGGAGACGTTACAATTCCTAAAAAAAAATATGATTTATAGTTGTGATGGATTTTTTTTTTGGTTAAATTTATTTCGAGTCCTATATATGTATAACTTTATAATATTATGTTTTTATGTTACAGAAACTTGACCAAGACGATGACGACGTGTATCTTAACTCCTCCTGGGCCGACGGCGGAAGTCTGAAAAGAAATCTGCATCACATCGATAACATTTCCTGGAAGCCCACCAAATGATTTAATATAATACGCGACACTATTTAATAGTATTATAATAATTTCCGATCCGTATCGCGCGGACTGTTTTCATTTTTCTATAATAATACCTTAACGCGTTTACAATATAATATTGTTATATATAGATAACGTTTGATTAAATTTTCACTCAGATTAAAATATAGTGGTTTTCCGCTGCAAGTTTAAATTATGATTATATATATTTACTACATTAATTTGTCTGCAGTACCATTAGCAATCATATAGGATATCAGTAATCTAGGTCAATATATATTATGTATCCGGTATAGGTACCCGGTACCGCTGACAACACGATCGCGATTCAGGAAGCCAGTGTTTCAGAGTCCTCACAATATATTGTCATAATTTACACAGCTTTAGTATCCGACCGATCGTCTTTTATTCGACCAGTATGTGAGTTGTGTGGGTGCCACTGTGCGTGTCTATTAATGAAAACCATTCGACGATTGGATTCGGTTAATCGTTAGGTGTAATATTATATTATTATGCACAAAGTCCAGACGTCTTAGTGGCGTCTTGGAAACGTTTGAAATCAGTTTTTTAGACACGTTTTAGTTATATTAAAAAAAAAAATTAAATCGCTTTGTGTATACATATAATAATATTATTCACTGCAAGAATCCGTGCAAAGCCAAAGCTTTTTTTCGTACTAAAGAAATATAATATTGACTTTGATATCGCGGAGTGAAGAAAAACATTCTATTTAAATTTGCAGGAAAACTTTCCGAAAGCCCGTACGGTCTTCGAACTTCTTTAAGTTTATGTGTATAATTTTTTCGTGGAATTTGGCGCTCGCGTTTCTCACGAACGGGTACGATATATACAGGACGAGCAGCAGGGTTTTCCCGTTTCAACTACGCTTCATAATATCAACGTTATAAGAGCATGGGAAAACATCGCTCGGTGACCCGCCCTGTATATACAAGTGGCTATAGTGGCGTGTTTATATCATCATCACATACGTATTGTCCGTTAAATTTGGTACAATAGTAATTTGTAATAATAACAACAACACTACTATTGGTACATCTACACCAACAATAATATTATTATAAATGATAAAGGTAAACCAAACTATACGAGGGGTTGTATTGATAATATTATTATTATTGTATAGTGGCTGGTGGCTTTTGTTTCGTCTATCTACGTACATAGGTACTATACGTAACCCGGACACGCAGTGATTGACATGCATGATACATATAATTGCAGTAATCATCACAAGTCGTTGGAATCAGTACGCGACCCTATTGTCGATGCTCAATATTATATGACGTTAAATCGTAGGCGTACATAATATGATGAGAATAGGTATGCGTGCTCGGTAGGAATTTGCCGAAATCTCTGTCGAGTCTCTCCAAATCAAATCATCATTGAGGTACCTACACAGGCACTATACATTTATATTTTTTTCTGCAATTTGAAAAGTGAACCCAATAGTCTTGTTTTTCTACGAGACAGATACCAATTCCAATAGTTTAGAGTACCTATGATCCAGCCTAAATGTTCTAAATTTAATTATCGAAAAAATAACGGCTGCGGCCCTATTTCACTTAAACTAAAATACATATTATATTGATGGACACAAATACACAATATAACGATCAGTTTTGTTTTGGTTTTGACGGGTATGTAGTGAGGTGCGGAAGCATGGCCGTCCACATTTTTTTTGCCTACATTTTAGAAAAATGGTAAAACAGTATAGTCGTTTGCAGATGCGTGGCTCTTATAAAACTCTTGTATTCCTGTACAGTTGTTTATCAGAAATTATTACATTTTCGTTTCGTACAGTATAACTTACACTTACTCGTATCATGATGATCATTATCGTTCACCGGTAGGGTTTTCATCCCCAGTATAGTAGTCGACCATTCGAGAAACAAAATATGTTGTAGGTCGCGTCGCTACCCTAGCAGAAAATATATGTCTGGCCACCCCCGCAGTGCAGTATGCATGATGTTCATTATATTATGACGTGTGACGGCTACAGCGGTGTACTATTTAGCTGTCGAATAATAATAATAATAACAATTATTATTATTTTTGTATAAATGGCCGAATATAAAACGCGATTTCAACTCTGCGTTCATCGATGAATTATTGATTATAAGTAGCTGATATCTCTAACTAGACGTGCTAGCGGGGGGTTTTTATAGCCGTAAAATGCCATTTAGTGCATAGTGGTGGGTGCCATTTTATATTTTAACTTATTCAATAGAAATTATTATTGTTGTTATTGTTCTTGCATACGCATAATTGAGCTCAGATAAATGTGTACTTTGTAATGGTATTATACCTCTGTGGCGTAGCCAGGATTTTTTTCGGGGGGGGTGATAAACTTTTACACTTTTACACATTATATACGTACTACCACAGATAGATAGCTGAAAAGTGTTAATACTTATAGTACATTTTTAAATATTTTAAATACAATTTAAGACTTTTTGAGTGACTATCATAAACCATTAATATAGTTTTTTAATTTTCGTAACATTTGGGAAGGGGGCTGCAGCCCTCACAGTCCCTCCCCTGGCTACGCCACTGTTATACCTGCAGAACACCGATATAACAATATTAAATAATAACCGCTTGAAATGCACCGCTTTTACAGGACGATGAAATATTGGCTAAAATACTATTATTATTATTTAATTACTTTACATTTTTAAAAACTAAATCTATTATAATATACTTAAATATCATTTCCAAAAAGACTGATACGTGCTATTCGTTGTAGATATAATAATATTATTGTGACGTGTTTAATATTAAATGATGAGTAGTCGTAAGATCTCAAATTATTATTAATATTATTATTATTTTTAAAAATTTTAATCACGTTTCCTATATTATATAATATAAATACATGTATATATATATATATCATAAATGATGATACATAATATATAATGTATTTACTTCTAATTAATTGTCTTTCTTATTTATTAATTATTTATTTATAGATGTTAATTACAATACAATCGAACTAAATATAATATTTATTGTTACATTTACATGTTGTAATGATGTGACCAGCTCCTTATGATACATATTATATGTGTACGGGTAGATTTAAATAACATTTTTTTGTAATATTTAGGTAATTTTAATTGTAAAGTACAGACTTCCTAATTTTAGATGGTCTTTTAGTATGTAAGTTTTTCTTTTACTGTTCGTTCAATGTTTAAATTAAATTTACGCATTTTTATATAGGCCTAGATTTTTTAGGCAATTTTTTGAGAGCGTTTTATTTTTTATACTTACTATATTCAATCCTAACATTAATATTGTAAAGAAGAAACAAATTTTATGAATATATTTTTCATTGTTCTCTAGTACAATAATAGAGTGTTTCATTTTTTGAGTCTATTTTTTTGCACTTTCATTGTTCACGTTTACTATTACAATTATTTTATCGTAACAAAGATATATTCATAATAATTACTTCGAAATTTTTTTTGCTTACATTGTTACATGAATGTTATTTTTAGAAAGAGCACGCGGGAAATGTGACCATCACTTTTATGTGATACACTATATTATAATATAATATTTAACGATTATTATTATTATTATTATTATTATCATCATCATTGATGTGAAACAATTTACGAAAAAAATTATTATTATGTTGGAAATAAAAGAATGGCTTTATTATTAATATGGCATTTATTGAGATACCTCATATTTAAATAATAACATATATATAAATATATATATATTATATATAGCCGCATAGCTAGTAAATGGTAATGATATAATGTTGTGTAACACCTATTCGGGTTCGCTTATATTAATATTATATCTATGTATACAATTACAATATGATATTATATTGTATTGTCACGCGTTGTATTGTTTATTCTGTGATACAATTAATTATGCGGTCTTACGCGTTGTAGGTGCAAGTCGGTTATTGCGTTACACCGTATACATAATTTACACTTATACTGTTTGATATAGTATCTGCAGCCGTAACCAATGTTGGTATGTGTAACCGCCGACTACAAATACATGGTAACTAGTGAGATGAGATGAAGAACCCAGTTTAGCCCCGTTTTCTGTGTTTTAAAAAAATATGTTTTTAATCAAAAAAGGATACACCCGAAGGCGGTCAGCTTGCTCGAAAACACTGTCCTAACAACAAAATATAATTTTTGCGCTTTACAAATAGTTATCGATGTGAGAAAATATTTTATACTAGATCGATGTACTCAGGTCGTGGTTATCTTTACCTTAGATCATAATACGATCTAAGATCTTTACACTCTCTATCTAGTATAATATAACCGTGGTACATATGGATATTTCATAAGAGCAATATTAACCTGTAATAGTTAATTTATTAATGAACATTACAATATCAATAATCTATATTATATCTTATACTATAAAATGTCTTTGTAAACAGCGACAGTTACGAAGAGGTAAAAGTGCAATTAAATCTGAATTTAACAGTACAGCTAGTTATGAACATCGTATGAATTTAAAAATACAGGAATTGCGGAGTATATTGTATATTATTATGTTCTGAGCACGTGGTGAAGGGAGTGATTACGACCGTATGAGATGATGGTGGTGGATGGTGGTGACATGGGAATAATGAAAATTAAAGCGCACGACTTCTGGATATAAAACAACAAAAAAAAAAAACTAATAAATGATAACAATGTTATTCTAACCGCATAATTTTATATGTACACGATGATAATATACTTAGGCTTTTACATAATTATAATTTTATTTCATTTTTATACCAGTGTCGGTAATATTTAGTTTTTCTATGATGCCGAATTACAATTGTATTTTATTTCTGCGAGTTTCGCCTTTTGCTCATCGTGTAATTCGCGTAATTGTTTAATCTATTTTGAAATACATCCCAACATTGCGTGTTTTTCAATCAAATTTTTATTTGCCTTTTTCCACCACCATAATATTATAGTCATTAATCATAACAGTGTTTGGCATTTGCGAAATGATAATATTCTATTTCCGGCACCTAAGTGAACACTCGTCACTAGTATTGGATTCTGAGCGGAGCGATGAATGTGTTGATTTTACAATAATGTTATTTTTTTTGTATTTTGTTCATGTGCACGATAAGAAGTCGAAATAATGCTTCGTTTTTCAACTTCAGTGTCTTGTTCGATGGGAAAGTGAATCTAGTAGTGTTTACCAGTAGTTTCAAAAGCGCCGGGAAAAACAAAAAAAATTTTAAAGAAAAGAAAACCGGGAGTTTTTACGCAAAATCGGTTTTTGACAAAATCGATTTTGGTTTTTGGTGTAACCTTAAAAAAAATGACCGTAGATACATGACATTTTCACTGAATGTTTGTATTAGCATTTTCTATACACGATAACATTTTCAAAATATTTTAATTTGTTTTGAACTATTTACGGACATTTTCAGTTTCCAATTTTTTTAGTTTTTTTTTCTATGATTATCAACAAAATTTAATAATTTGTTGGGTAAAAAAGCTTGAATATTTAATACAATGCTCCTGATATATTGTTACTTTAGTAGTTGAAAAATATTAAAAATATACAGGTACAATATCTTTTTACAAGCATTTTAATTTCGAACTTTGACAAAATTTAAAAATTATTCAGTAGTTCAAAATGTTAAAGTGTTCAACTTTTTTAGGTAAAACGTGTGGCATCTTCTTTAGTAATAATATTAATTGCAAGATGCAAACATTTTGCACAAACATAGAAGGCGGGCTGATACGTTTCTTTGGAACAATTGTGGAAAGAACAATTTTTATAAAAATTGATGGACAAGAAAAAACCTTCTGAGCTTTGAGAAAAAAATCATTCAACGCCTTTTTCGAGAAACAGGTAAGAGTTTATTATTAAATAATGAAATATGTATGCTAGGGCCACGATTAAAGATATTAAATTTAATGCCCTTAAATTGTTATTTAAAATAAAAGTTAATACCTAACTCAATTCTTAAAAACAAATATTATTCAAGAAAAAAAATTTAAAAAACAATACGTATTTTTATACAAGCTAGGAATAAAAAAGGTTATTAACTCAATCAAATAATCACTTAAATTAAATCATAACTAAATCGCTTAAGACATTTTAAAACCACTTATTTAGTTATTTTTAAATTAAATCATAGAACCTCATTATTAAACATATAAAGGACTAAATAATACATGATATTTAAATTTTTCTAACATAATAAAATATGCAAATTATGAAAACATAAAAACTACAAAACCACTAAAGGAGTTCTTTAATTTTTAAATTAAAACATATCATTTGATTTACATATTAGGAATAAATATTTCAATTTTTAAAATAAACCATGATCAAAAATAAATTAAGTAAATCAAATAGATTATTTACGAATAACTTCTTAGTATTAATCCCCTCAGGTTTTTATTTAAAACTAATATAATATTTTTTCCAAATTACTAAATGAAAGGATATTATGTAGATTATATTAATTTTGGTACTTTATAGAGTTTCAAATAATTTTTCGTATGATATGTCTTTTAATTAGGATCTTGCAAAATGTGTGTTGATTTCTGCACTCGCTTCTGATTAGTCTTGTTTTAATAAAATAATATTATTCAGCGATTTAAAATAGAGAGGTGTCTGAAGAATAACGGCTCATATTTCGCGACTGAATTATATACCTAGGTACCTTGTAATTTTATTTTGAAACATGCCCTGTGTAACTTTTTTTAATCAACCAAAAACGTATTTTCGTATTCGTGTTAACGACATAAAATGTTAATATGGCCCTAATATCGTAGTCGTGTCGTACGAAGGTATATGATAGTAATATTATAAACATTGAGGATATTACACTTACATTATAATTACTACATGTATTGTAATATAATGGTCACTGCGTATATTATTATATTATTATGTCATTATTAATACCTTCATGTGTAGGTACCATATTATAAATACACGCACAGCACGTATCGAGTGTAAAAAAATAATTTACGAAAATGTTGAATAGATACATAATACCATGTATAATATATTTAAAGGCAAAGTCCATGACGCATGCATCTGGAACGTGTGAAATCCCTATAGTCTTGCAGAATTAATTAATTTTCAGTATTCGTGTCCGGCTCGGTCAATTTTAAAAATTATGTAGGCATCTACCGAAAAACGAACTATATTATGATAGCAAGCACTCGGCGGTATTAATAAAAATAATAAAACAAAATAAACATAATGGTTAGACTTTTACAGACTTCGACCGAGGTGCGTACCTACATACCTTTATTATAATGTATTAAATGTAGGTATGTAATTTAAATAGTCTAATAGGCGTATAATTATGCATTGTGAAATAATTCGACCGAGATGGGCATGGGCAACTGCAAGTCGAGGATTGGATTTGGCACTTGGTGTATTTTTTAAAGTAGTATAAATAATTATCCTCTAAATATTTCTAATATCTTTTCATAATCTCTGAAATTTTCGTCAAAATCAATCCAGTAGTTTTTGAGTATATAAGCTACAGACATACATTTAGTTTTAAGATAAAGTTTCTTTAATTGAGGCCATGTAAACGCGACAATTTGATGTATGCTTTTACCTCATCTGCCCGAGTAACTAATGGAAATCATTTATGTGCAAAAAAAAAAAAAATACTAATTTCTTCTAATGCTATTATAATCTGCAACCAATGGCAACCATAAATGAAAAAAATTCTATTTCCACCGTGAATCTTAAAATCCTTGTTTGAGGACCTCTTTAAAATGTGAACTTTAAATCTTCATAAAAGGAACTATACTGATCAAATTTCATACTAATATTGCTTCGGCTGATGATGAATCAGTCAAGTTAAGTTCTTTTGACTTTTATATAATACATACATACATAATATATAAATGCATGTTGGGACATAATTTAGGCTCATATTAAATACATATATTTTATTCATAACTCATGAGATGTCAAAGTCTTATAATAATATTCTCATTTATCTATCTAGTAAAACCACACGTAAACGATGTTACAACATAATGTTTCATATTGGTTTATAAATTATATTATATTAGTTTATATTGACAGGCTTTATTTTTATTAATTATAAAACAAATTGTATATTGTTATCGTATTAGGTACCTATATTGATTTACTCATTGACCATTAATCATTTTTAAAAGTATTGATTACATATTCAATAAATATGGACAGTATATAAGACATTGTATATTTATTGAAATTCATGAATTTTAAATTATTGATATAAAAGTTACGTGATTGAAATTAATAGTCATAGTTATTACTACTTACTTTACTATACTAATATTATATACTTTGAAAAATGTTTTTAGCAACCAGGAAAAGTGCGTTCTGCATGAATGAGAATTTGACTTATCAACGTTTCTGCGGTAATAAAGTGTTAAATCACACGTTAACTACATGCTAAAATGATATTGTTAAATGTATTTTTATAGGAATAATCGAATATAGTTTGTTTAATTATTAGTTCGTCGAAATCATGCTGCAAAAACTAACCTGCGATGTCTTTTAGAAAAATATGTTGAGTACATTCAAGAGATTAATCATTACTGCCTTATAATAAGTGAGTATTATACAGTGCATCTATTACAATTTACAATATTACGATCTTTGTAAATTAGTGTCTTAATCGGTTAAAAACTCATTTTAGCTCTTATTTATAGTTGCAAATTTCGGAATTTCAAGTGAATAGATTGGTTAATCTATTGTTAATTTACAAGTGGGTCGTGTTAAGTATATCAATGACTATAAAGGTGCTTTTTTTCAAAGTTGTCCGTAAATACTTTTGGTATGGTAAAGAAGCAAAACATTTTTTACTCAGCAAATAGCCCAGATAGATTGGAAATCGAACGCAGACTACAGTCAGTAAATGTCTTAACGTATATAATTTTTTTAATATCTCGTAAAAAACCTTTAGCAGCGTCTTTTTTAAAAATGTCTCAATCTACAGCAAATTGTATTTAAAACTTGTATAGTTTACTAAAACGAAAATGGAATGCCGATTGGACTAAATGTCGTCATGCCGACGCGCGACGTGGAAAAAACGTTTGAAGGATTCGATAAACTTTAACATTCCCGTGAGTGATTCCGTTTCAGAAAATAACACTTTAATCTAGATGTTCTGTAGTACGTAAACTGGGTACTCTTACTTCCTTGAAAATATTGGTACTCTAATAATCATATTATAAACTCGCTTATCCAGTTATCCTTTAGTCCATATTATACCTCCGTTTTCTAATTTCCATAATGTCTCAATAGTTTGAGCAGGTACATGGTCGCTGTATTCAAATTTCAAATAAATAACATACCATTTGATTCACCGTTTACTCGCGACAAAAACCAAAATGTGTTAAATTTAAATTCTGTCGATCAAAATAAATAAATGTTGGTGATATTAAAAAAAAAATGTTATATTAGAATAAATATTTATTAACTATAAAAATCGTCAACTACAGATAAAAAAATATATTATTGTTATTAGTTTTTAAAATGTCATAAAGTAAACAATATAAAATATTTAGAAATATTTTTATACAGTGTTACTGTAAATTATTTAAAAACATTTTTGTTTGTACACAATAGTGTTCTAACTGTTCCAACTTATCTATTCCTACTCGATTATTTATACTTCTAATATCACCTATTTATACACTAAGACAAAAAAATGCACCTAGGTACAGTGTTTTATCATTTCTATTTGTTATTAGTTGTTATTTATATTTTGTGCCCAAACCATCTAATAAAACCAATAAATTAAAAATGCAATATATTTAACGAATTTTTTTTTAAATATTTTACTATCTTTTTAGGGTTCAACAATGATTGTTCTTAAATATATATCTAATCAATTGATGATAATTTTATAATACGGGTGTTTGACCGATTGGCGAAAAGGTGCACATCGGGGGGAGTCTGTGTTCCGACTTATAATTGGTTGGATTAGATTGGATGAGCAATAAAAATAATAAAAACAATATTCGCATATAAGTTTGATTAAATTATAAAACAATCACACCATCGTTTTATTTTATGTATAGAGTAAGGGCACAAAAGTACAGATTACTGCGAATATATTTTTTATATATAAAAACTGTGAATTACGTTTTTTTAACTCTTTGAAAATACCCACACGAATATACTTCAGTACTGCACCGATTAAAACATACGAGAATTTAATTTTTCTTTTGAAAATATGTTATGTGTTTTATAAGCGCGATTCAATAGAAAAAATTCATTTGATTCACCATTGCGGAACAGATTGGGTATTTTGTGTGTAAATGTTTAAACAAATAAACGGTTATTTTTTTTTGTGCAATAGTAAACGCATGTATATATAATAATATGTACATAAATATAAATAAATCAATAACGCGTGTTAGGTATATGTATATATGACGTTTCGGTGCCAGTTCAAATACACATACAGCGTGATCGATGTTTAACCTCTTGTATACACTCATTTTTAGTCAATTTTTGTGATATTGCACAAAATAAAAACACTGTCCTACGGTATAGGTAATATATATACGGTTTGAAGTATTTACGAAAAACGTCATACATAGCATTCAAGCATTGTATCGTAGTTAATTTTTAGATTTTTCAGTTTCTTTCGAATCATTAATTTAATTACCTACATGCTAACCAACTGGCAACTACCTAAACTTAAACTACCTAATTATAAAATCGAAATAATAAATTTCGATGGTTAGGTGGATCACTCTGTATGTAGTATATATATATATATATGTTGAGCGGATAAATATATACGTGAATTTATTGCGATTGGATTCAAAATAAACCCTAACACACACACACACACATACACACACACACACACACACACACACACACACACACACACACACACACACACACACACACACACACACACACACACACACACACACACACACACACACACACACACACACACACACACACACACAGTAAAACAAAATCAAGACAACTATTATGAAAAGAAAAGAAATCAACCAGTTGATTTCATACGAATTATAATAAAACTGCGGGTAATTAATTATGTAGTTTAGGAGAGATTGTGTTTGTTATCAATATTTTATTTTCACTTTTTAATTTAAACTGACGTGCAGAGATACGATTCGCAATTTTATTTTGATTAATATTATACTATTTAGTCCAAAAAACTAAATATATTATAATATAATTATATAGGTATAAATTGTATACCTAATGATTCAAATTTTGACGTCTGTAACCAATAGTTCTTTTCGAAATAATAACAATTCCGCATGTTAAATATGATAATGATTTATTCGTGTGATAAGTTTTCGAAAAATTACAATTTCAACAAGGCCATTCATTTTTAGAAATGTATTTAATTGTATTGTTCTCGTTCAAGGGAGTGGTGTTTGGTGTGAATTCGTCAATGGGTCGCGCAAAGTTCTCTAGTCGAAGTTACAATCTTTTGAAATATTAAAATTAAAGCATTTCTATAAAACATGTACATCTGTATTATTATATTGGTTCAGACTTTCAGAGCTAAGTTTATTATTATTATTATTATTATACGCGTTGCTATTGTTCTACCCGTCGGCGGGGCACACACAGTGCTCCGTGGACTTCGTCTTATTTGAGTGAAATAGTGTTATAAAATTCAAACAATTACAATTCCACTTTTAAAAAAACAAAAACTATAATAAGCACAAAACGAACAAAGTGAAACGTATACCACCCTGTAAGCGTACTGCAGCGTGATTCACAACCTATTCCAGCCCTTTCATTGCCATAGTTTGAACATAATATGCGTCAATGACAAATTAAATTGACAGGCCATTGATGCATATAATATATGCGTTCACTCGTATATATTAAAATATGATACCTGACCGAAAAAAAAAAATTAAAATAGATAATTCATAGTATTTTTCAAGACAAATCAGTCTACGTAAAAAACATTGTATGAAGATCTTAGAAAAAGTTACCTGCATTTTAATGTTTTATTTTATCACAACAAAATGTTGTCATCAGAATTCTATAGTTTTAGCAAGAAATTAATAATACATGCGTTATTTATTGAATTCATTAAATTCGGGTATCGATAAATATTATGAAACCTTGGCCGAACAATTTATTAAAAAAATGCTTAGAAACAATTAGCAAACTAAATAATCCTTTTTTTTTTTGAATGACTTAAAAAATCAAAGTATTTGAATAAGACTATGTTAAAATAGTATAAAAAGTGGTTGCAATACGATCGCTGAATCACCCTGTATATTGTTTTAGATCAAAATCATTGTAATTTGAATTTAATCGACACTATAGACTAAAACAAAGGCTAAATCATAGTGTAATTATGCTATTTTATGATACTTTGAGTCGATATAGTTGTATAATAAATCACACAAATACCAGTGATCGCGTCAAGGGAAATCGATGGGTATCGTTCAGCTCCACAATGAAAAACGTTCGCAGTCCTACGCACGCGTTGTCGTTTGTTGGGCATTATTTTTAAATAATTGATATATATTTTTTTATGTACACCTATTTAATATTTATACATACATACAGTTATAAAGCTACTATAAAGTTATATATACATATTGGTACTCACGCTGCAGCGTGTCAATCACTGTCGACATTTAAAACGCCCATTATTCGTAATTAAAACGAGGACGGCAAAAATCGTAGAGTATAATAATGTTGCATACATATATATCAATCGAAGTTATATACACCGAAAAAAGAGTTTCAATTTATTTTATTCGCTATCACTAAAATAATATATATTTCACATATTTTTTACGCGTTGTCGTTGTTCGTACGTCGTTCAGTAATATTCTCTGGTATTGCGTGCACCTATATATACGTGTTAGGGTGTCGACACGTCATATCATATTATTATCACTATTATTATTATATTATATTGATGACATAAGTCGTTCGCATACGGCCGTCGCCGGTGTGAAGTGATGATTTATATACGGAAAACGAAGCAAGCTGGCATTCGATGCGGAAATATAAACCCGTGGTGTTTCCAGTCCAATTCCTGTATAGTCGTACCTACACCGGAAACAATCGATACTAGCTGCAGTATGTATAATATCTCCTCGGGTTTTAAATCTGTATGAAAATGTGACTACGTACCTATAGTCTGTCGTGTTATTTACGCGTTTACTTTTATATAGGTAATGTTGAGTGGTTTTTACGGCATTATCTAATATACCTAACGAGTTTTTGTTACAGAATCCGAATCGTTATTTTTCCCCAACTTATTTCTCCTATATAGTACACGTACGAAACTATAACTCACTGGCGTGCCTACAAAAAAAAAAAAAAAAACAAAAAACCGTACTGCGCACGAGCCATAGGAAAAGTGGGATTCTAAAACTGTATAAATTACCTGACAATATAATATAATATTATGTATATATTCGAATGTCATCCTTTTCGCACACGCCTGACTGCAGGATCCAGATGGGTTTAATGGGTTCGATGAGGTATTGAACGTTTTTACCACGTCACGTATATATACATAGGTACACACTGCGCATATATTATTATTACGGGTGTGCAATGTACACAGTGCAGGGTATAAAAATAGGACGATGTCTTGAAGTACGGTATTCGAATTTCCTGAGCTGAAAATAATTAGCCATTAGGTGTATGATTACGATTATGCGTAAGATGAGATTTAATTTAAGAGGATGTCAGTGCACTATTTGTTTTCTCTCTCTGGCCCACGCGCAACATCGACGATACCCATTTACGCAGAATCATTTCTTCTATGTTTTTAATTAATCTTAGAGTAAAATCACCCATTACAAAAAAGATAGAGAATGATATTTTTGAAGGAATGACATATTGATTTGTCTAAATATTGTCTCAAAACTATTTAAACATACATCATTTAAATTAACAACATTTTTTTGTTTATTTTGAAAGTCGAATACAAAGTCAAATAACAATAAAATCGTTATGTCATTCCTTCAAAAATATTATTCTCTATTTTTTTTTGTGATGAGTGATTTTACTCTAAGATTACTTCAAAACATAGAAAAAATGATTCTGCGTTAATACGTTTTGTATATGTTGCGTGTGGGCCAGAGAGAGAAAAAAATAGTGCGCTGACATCCTCTCAATTTGTGATTTGCAGTGTTCAATAATTGAGCGGCTAAAATATAAATACTGTATTATAAAATGTACTGCACCATTTTGGAACTACTGCGGCAAAATCAAACGACAGTAGTTTTAGAGTAACAATGATTTGGTCTCATAGTAGAAACCTTGCAATTGTCACACATTTACAATTGGATCTGAAGTCTATGGAGTACCTAAATTATTTTACTATTTTGTATTTTAGGTTAGTGTTAGAAGTTATAGGTTTGGGAAAACTAAATAACTTAAATCAAATGTTAAAAAAATAAAATAACATTAACTCGCTTGGCTTGAAGATACCAATATCGTTATAAGTTATTATTATGAGTGATTGCAGCTCGCAAAATTATACCCTTTATTATAGCCTCTATAGGTCGTTCAGCATTTTCCATTACCATTTTAAACTTTACAATCACAACTTTTTTTTTATAAAGCTCTTATTTTTATTTCCGTAATATTATTTTAATTTTTTAGGGTATTATTTGATGGTACCTTTCAATCTATTAAAAAAATTGTAAATTAAATTTATTTTTGAATTTAATAATGTATTCTTATTTAACTTTAGCAGTTTTAGAAAATTGTTTTCATTTCATTTTCAACGATATAAATATATTATATATAATATCATCTTGATATAATGTTGTGTACAATTTACTGTTTACGAATCGTGTTACGATACTAAAAGGCAAAATTCATTACAAATCTATGGAACAGATATCGACAAAAATTTAACAAATAACCTAACAACGTATTATGGAAAATATTTCAAACACATACCGGCAGTTGGAGTTAATTTTTATTTAAATATTACGTGGTTCCTATAATAATTTAGTATAATGTTTAAGCAAAACGGGTTTTTTCAAACGATTTTATTCTTGTTTGATAGTGTGTTACAGGTATACAAGAATTTAAAAAAACCATTTGGACACGTGTTTTTCGGACAGACGATGACCAACACCCGTGACGATAATATAGTACCTATACGATAGGTATAAATTGTGCACCTAGATTTGATATTGTACTTACAAATTACAATTGAGCAGAGTCAAAAACCCAACCGCTTTCTCATCGATCCTTTCTCATAACAGTTTGAAGCCTCGAACAGGTTGTCGATGGTTGACGATGCTACCCGCAGCGGCATTCACGACGCCCGTGGCCCAGTGGCCCAACACTCTAACTATGGTAACTCGCTTTGCTGGCGTTACAACATTTGGACGAGACCATTAGCGCCCATCCACAGCAAATCCCACACGTCAGGATTTTAAAATGCTCTCTATCACCATTTTGGAGGAAAAAAAATTGATGTTTGTATTTGTAACCCCAGTTTTTGTCTAAGGATTTTTTTTTTTTTTAACACGTACAAACGTCAAGTTGTCAACATTTTTAGAAAAATATTCGTTTTTGATTGTGTGTTTTGTAAAATTAAAAGCGGGTAAGTGGGTAACGCCCTGCTGTACAATCCTGGGTGTCTAGGGAGTCACTTTAATGGATGTGTTAAATTTGAATACAATGATATAAAATCATATTTATTTTAATATAACAAATTAGTATTACAGTAAGTTAAATTAATTTTTGTCAAAAAAATTGCATTTTAAAATGTTATAATCTATATTTATATAAATATAAAAGTGGAGCGTGAAAATGTATGTTAACTAATAAATCGAGAACGGCTGGTCCGATTTGGCTCAAATTTTTTGATGCTCGTTATTGCCAGAAGAAGGTTTTTACGAAAGAAAATTTTAGGAAAATCCACCGGAAAAGTAGGATATTTGGATGTCAAAAATACAATAGTGGCGCCATCTGTCCAGAAAAGATAAACTAAATATTAAAAAATGTATTGTTGCAGATTAAAATAATAATAGTGTATTATGGTATAATGTATATATTATATTGGTTCCTATTGGTTACTTGCGCATGTTTGTTGATATGTATTATTATTTTTTGTCAATATATCTATACTAATATTATAAAGAGGAAAGATTTGATTGTTTGTATTGAATAGGCTCCGAAACTACTGGACCGATTTAAATGAAATTTGGTACATAGATAGTTTAGACACTGAGAAAAACATAGGTTACTTTTTAATACTAAAAAAGAGCTGTAAGAGGCTGTAAGGGTCTATATTGGTTTGAATTGAAAAATTATTTTTTTGTTGGATAGTTCATTCATCGAGGAAGGCTAAAGGCTATATACCATCACGCTACGATCAATTAATAGAAGTGCTCAAACAGGGATTTTGAGATATACGATAGAAATATTTGTTTATAAATGGTTGTTATTGGTTATAGGAGAAATAGTTAATAGAAATAGTATTTATTTATTATTGGTTGCTATTGGTTAATCGAACAGATCAGGTACAAGCATGCACCAAATCGAATTTTCACACATTGCCTACCAGGGTGGCTGAGTTGCACTTACTGCAGTGAGTTACACCAAAAAGGAGTTGAACAATCACAATTTGTTTAAGAGTTGTCATTTTTTACGGGCCACAAAGTGCGCAGGATCAGCTATAGCCTATATTATATATAAATTAATATTTGTGTGCAGATCTCTGGAAAGAAGATAGGTTAATTTAAAAAGTGTTAAATTTGGTCTTCGTTGACATTTAGTACGGTTAGGTTAGGTTAGGATTATGTATTAATTGATTACATTAATCCACCGTATTATATCAAAATAAACTTGATATAACTTTGATACTTTAGAGTTAAATCATACACTTACGTACAAACCGCACTGGGTCCGCGATCTACCGCAGGTTCAATCTATAGTTTGCCTACCTGATAATATACTGCTGCGAATCAGAATTTTTATTCTAGGCAACAGAAAAGTTAAGATAAATTTTGAACACCGTACACCGAATATTAAACAACGGATTGAACAAAGTTTGAGCCATATAGAGTTGGTACATTTAACGGGCAATGAAGTGCACGGGATCAGCTAGTATGCTCTAAAGTTTCGAGTATGTATAGTAAGTACCCACGAATAATATTTTTAAATCACAATAAAATAGCTAAAATCGTTATTCTTGGAGGAACCTTGTCTTCAATTTTCCAGCTTTTTGACCTAACCAATAAACTTTTATTGACATTGATAGAAAAAAATTGAAAGTTGAAAATGACCGTTATCAGCTTAAAACGAGTCAAAATACTTTTGGAAATTTTACCAAGGATAGAAAATGATAAATAAACAGATGGTGTAAATTTTAAAAAAGAAAAGTTTTTATGAATTTCTAATTTAAAATAATATTTCAAATTTTTATGATTTTCACGATTTTTGTCAAAATCTAAGTTCTGACGCTCATAAAAAATGTTTGTGGATTTACGTACTACTTATGAATAGCTCAACTCAATAAAATAAAATATAAATATAATATTAATTGTATAATGTATGGAAAATATAAATATTCTGTGAAAATTTCATATATCTACATTCTACGGTAATTTTTTTATGAGTTACCTATACCAAAAACTAAAATCAATATATTTTGTCAAAAACCGATTCCCGTTTTTCCTTAATTTTTTATTGTTTTTCCGTCGCTTTTAAAAATTACAGTGAATTTTAAATTTTGATCACCCAAATGCTCCAACTAGATTTACTTTTCTTTCGAAAAAGATACTGAAGTTGAAAATCGAAGCATCATTTCGACTACTTATCGTATACTACACAGACACACATCATTGTAAAATCAATACATTTATCGCTACGCTCAGAATCTATAATACAGGGTCTTTCAAATCTTGTAGGGCAAAACTGCGATGGTCACGTAAAAACTAGCACTGTTATGCCATAATTTTTGTCATAGGGAATTTGGATTTTGGAAGACTCTGTATTGTCTGTATAAGAGTTAAGACCAGCTGTATAAAACTTATTGTTATACGATGTCAAATTATCCGTTATTAATACTTTTTTATTATTTTTAACACTTCAAGTTAAAAATGGTTCATAATCACTACAAACATTGACAAACTATTAATGAAGTCACGTAACTAGTAGTTTAATCGATTTATTAACTATAACTATACTAAGTGTTTCAAAATTTGTTCCCGCTTATATAACTTACTTCTAATTAACATTTTTTAATCATGATTTTTATACTTTAAAAAATGAATGACTTATTTTGAAACCCCTTTATTACTTAACTTGTTAAAATTATTTTTATACTTAGGTAAGAAAGAAATTAACAAACTTAACAAACAAATTAGTTTCTTGGGTGATCTTCCTTTACAATAAATTAATGTAAGTAATATAGTAATAAGTAATAACTAATAAACTAAATTTTAAATATCTTGTCTTTGACATCATAATTAATTTAAACAGTGCTGTTAGCTATATAGACGTGTTATCTATTTTCATGTATGGAACTTATTTTTTTTTTAGTTTTCCAACTTTGGGTCCTGGTTATGGCTTTTTACACCATCACATGCATCATGGAAAAAAATGCCATTATGAATTTAGTTATTACTTTGTTTTTACCATCATTCTAACAACATTATCTTACTATAACTATAACATTGTATTTGAAAAAAAAACACTGTCAAAAGTCAATACGTTTCCAAAATTATACTATACTAAAACAGTTTAATCTGAATACCAAGTTATTTTTTCAAATCGTTTGATCAGCCTGTTATAAATGTATAGTAATATTTTTCGCTTTTTATATTTTGATTTCTCGTTTTAATTTAACACTCGTGACATTGCGTAGTACACTACAGACAAGTACACGGGCAAATTGGCGTGCTCGGTGCTCACCGCTGAAGGGCGCGGCGGTTGGATGTGCTTTTCGTCACCTGTTCAAGTATTGTTTTATACATTTATTTTGTATACGTCCAACCTTAGTGCTTAATGATTTGATGACTGAAAAATTAATTGATATTTACTTTGCCCCGACAAACTCTGACAAACGTTTGATTCGCTCGTGACAATCAAAGCCGTCGTGGATTATTTTTTTATGTCAAACAGCGGATCACTGCTTTTTTTAACCCGAATCCGAGTACCGCGTTTAAGGAACTGTTGCTAAATAAGTAATTACGAAAACTTTATAATAATTACGATTAATGTTTATTGCATGACCTACAAAATCAAATTTTCAATTGTTTTTTAGTTTGATAAATCATCAAATTATTTAATATTAATTAATAATAATTTTAAATTTTTCAAAAGTATTTTGTTTCGGCCTACCATCTATGAGCTTTCCACGTACCTTTTTTTTATGCAATCAGCTGTTTTAATAGGTACCTACGTTATATTTCACATTATAAGCATGGTGCAAAATGAATAAAATAATTATTATTTTGACTTAAACGGGCACCATGTTAAATGGTTTTGCCAAGTTTTTCTTATCTAATTATCTTAGTCGTCATAACTGTATTATATATACAGGTATAATATACGATCAGAAATATTTTTTCATACAATAATAATTTCATATTTTTTATTATTGGTCTATACCTACCTTTTTGGCCAAAACAAATATTTGTGTCTGATGAAAATAATTTAAATATTATATGTAATCAAGTTAAATCAAGTGTAAATTAGTTGCAATATTTGTTTATGAGAAACAACGTAATTTTGTAAATTTCTGTGCAAAAGAATTGCTTACGCGTTGGGTGCATATTATTTAAGTCAATGTGTGAGTCTGTTTGTTTTTTTTTTTTATACATAGGTAATATCAATAATTATAACAAAATCTATATGAGCCACAGACACAACGTTTACTTGAAGAAACATAATAATCACAATATCGTAGAATTACCTATGTACTAGGTACACTATATGATCGTAACAGTGGCGCCACCAGGATTTACTCAAGGGGGGAATCCAAAAAAATGTATTTAACTACTGTTTTTATGTTCTTTTCCTGAGTAGGTATATACATACATTTTATTTCTTAATAAACACAATTTACCGGGTTTAAGGCCAATAAAAGAAAATTTAATACAAGGTTCCTAATATTTTATTGTTACAATGACATTTGAAAAATATTAAAAATCCTTAGTGACAGTTTTTTTTTATACGCATTTAAAGTTCAAATCTTGACAAAATACGGAAAAATCACAAAAATTAGCAAATTATTTTGAGTTCAGAATTTATAAAAAATTTTCTTTTTAAATCTAAGATTTGAAAATGTAGTACAAGATTAATCATAAGTTCGTTTATCTTTATCAATAAAAGAATGTCCACAAGCAAATAAAATTTAATTTTTATGAGCGTTTGAAGTTCATATGTTTATAATATTGGATATTCACTTGATATCTCATGTAAGGATTGGGCTGTTTTTGTAATTTACACAAATTGTTTATTATGAAATAGCTTAAGTAGACAAATCGATTTCTGCTAATGATTGATTTAAATTAATTATACTATCATCATTGGTATTTTATTCTGGAATTATTAATAATTTATCTTAACGTCCACTGAAAATTCCTGTACATTTGGCAAGGATGATATATTTATGGATCGGACGTAAATAGTAAAGTATGCATCAAATCTTCAATTGTATTCAATATAGAATTTTTTCTCGCATGGCGCACTTCTTTGTCCAGAAAGTTTATTTTTCGCGGCGCATAAAATTTCTAGTGAAGTCACACATGAGGAACTAAATATAATGACTGTGTTGGAAATACAATCAAATTTCAAATCCGGCGCGCTGCATGCGATCCGAATTTGTAGCAATGTTTGTCACCCTGCTGCTCCGCCGACGAAATCTACGCGAACCGAACTTTGTACTATGAGGAGGGGACGGGTACTGTCGCGGTCTAGCCGTTGGTCGCCGACACCCGCCACCGCCGTGTCTGTCGTTACTCAGCCGTCGTCTTGGCGTTCTATAGTGTTTTTATGTCTTTTCCACGACCCGGTGCGTCGTCGCCGTTTATACGCCATTTTTTTTTGTTTTACGTCGAGCATCCGAGCTCCGGCGTTGTACTAGTTTTTTTCTTTTCGTCTCGACCGTCCGTGTCGCGATACGACAATGGTTTTAGCGACCTTTGTCGCTCGTCCGATCTTTGTGTGACTTGAGCCCTGCTCGTCCACATACCGCGTGTTCCGCCCGTCCGTTTCTAACGCAGTGCGAACCGTGTCGTAGCCGTCGTGTTATTGTTTGCTATCGTGCGCTGTGCACCCGGTTGCATCGTTTCAACCGCCCGTGTCGCGAGCCATAAATATTGTAGTGGCTTCTGTCGTTCGACCGTTAAGTGTGTGATTCGAGCCCTGCTCATCCACGTACCCGTGTACCACGTGTTCCGCCCGTCCGTTTCAACGCAGTGCGAACCGTGGCGTAAAACCGTCTTTTTGTTGCCGTTCATACCGTGCCAACGCACGTCCACGCGTGACGATTTTGAGTTACTTCGTCAACCATAAGTACTCTTTCGCACACGACGTCGGTCAGTTATTTAAACTACCTCCACTCCACCGGTCGACCATCAGTCGCACGTGAACGAGTTGTCGTGTTATTCGTCGCAGGCGACGTTCGGAGCATTGTCGCAGTCCTGCCTACCTCCAGCTGGTCGTAACCGTTCCGGGACAACCACATCACCGTGTTATCACTTGCCGTCGTATCAGGTCGTACACACCGTTATCATTTGTTTGCTTATTTTGTCATTGTAATTATTACTCGTCCTACGCGACGTTCTTATTTATTCGTTGTCATTGAATTATGCCGATCGATGTGTGATCGTAGTATTAGTATCTACTAACACTAGTATTAAGTTATCTATTTGCAGCATATTATAATAAATTGTATATCATACCCTTTCATATCGTAAATATTGTTCTTGTTGAATAGCCTTTATTCATCACCTCATACCTTACGTTTCTTACTCTCAAACATAACCCTCTATACAGTCCACTCACCCCCTCCTACAGGGTTATCGACAGGTCAGCAGTGACGAGTTAAGTCACACACGATCTGACACTTGTAGGCAGCCTTCAGCGCATGCACATACCTACACGCGTCAACCCGGCTTGATGTGCAGCCGTCGCACAGACTGTATTTTCCGTCTTTGGGTTCATTTAGATCCCGATATAAAATTATTAATTTGTGGGTAACCTGAAGATAATGCATTTCTTTTACATGTTTAAAAACAAAAATTTAGAATGGCTGAGTAGTGTGTTTACAATGCCTCTGAATTTTTTTTTTCGAACATGACGTATTGGCGTCTAACCATGGACCATTTTCGAGATGATCTTAGACAAAATTTAACAATTTCTTTCTCAAATGATTTAATTTAATTCTTGTAATGTTGTAATGGATACATAGTTTGTGTTCTTAATTAAATTTGAATGACCCATACATGCTGCTCATAGTAGGTAGATAACTTACCTATCAATACACATAATTAATGCACATAATGACATTCATAACGCCATCGATGAACGGTTTTGTACCAATTTTACCTAGATTAGATACAATACTCGCGGGTTGTGTGTTTAATTACATATTTAACCACCAATATAGGCTATTTACTCATAGGAACTAACTTACACGATTTGTGTGCTTAGTTAAATAATAAATATACATACTAACATTGTCGATGAACAATTCTGTGCCTAGAGTAGTAAATAGTAGGTACATTAAATTACTGCACAATTTGTGTGCTTGATTAAATATTGAATGACCAATATGGGATACTCATACCTATATCAAAACTATAAAATATATAATACTAGCCGTTTCCCGCGTACTCCGCCACCGTGGATAGTTGTTTGCAAATAGTGGGGCTGTTACTCGTGCAGGTGTGTATAAGATTTGTTTATTTTATAAATATTTATGAATTATATTTCAGTCAAGGTATGAATAAACCAGACAGGTAGGTGGACCACACAGCGGTGGGTAATTACAAAATTACCTTGAAATTAAGCCTATAGCCTGGCCCGCGATGTACTCTTTCATTTAAAAAAAAAAATCAAGAAAATTGGATGAGTAGTTTCAGAGTACTCAGTACATTCGACACAACGATTCCATTTACGTGCGTATATTCAGCACGTACATTTGGGCGTAATGCGTTTGGGCGAATTTTTAAAAATTGCAATGTGTTTGGGTGACCGTTTTTTTAATATCCTGGGATGCTGAATTTTATCAATCCATTTTTCCTCTCATTTTGATAGACTTGGGACTGTCTGTAAATTCCACGGATATGATTAAAACTGGATTTTTTTTTGTGTGAGCGCGTGTAATTAAAAATTGAAATGATTTTATTAATTTTTTAAAAAATATCTTTGTTTTTTGTTTATTAAATTTTTTTCCTGGAAATTTTACTCCTATACGTTGTATATACTCTAAAACCTTAATTTCACTTGACATATACTTATCCAAGCATGTTTTTAAATATTCTTGTTTTTCTATATAACTTTTCGTCGAATATTGTAATTATTTTTATTTATAGCATTGCATTTTGTATTAGTTTCTACTTGAATTTATTGTAACACATTAATTACTTGATATACATTTGGATGTGATTAATAAAATTGAGAATTATAATATGTGTTGGAATGATTCGGCTCCATTTGTTGTGTTTGGATAATTTCCAGGTTTCCTTGCCCATAAATAAGGAGGAAAAATAGCATCCTCTGTAATATATGTATCAAATATATAATCTGTAAATTCAATGTTTTTTTGAGTTTTTGGGGCAATTGACATAAGTTCTATAAAACCATCATTGGATGATAAATATGGTAAACCGAAAAAATGTTTAAGCCAAACACCAAGTTCGGAATTGGTACCATATTCTCTTACCAATATTTTATTTTTTTAGATTCGTCTAAACCAACATTGCGCTAAATGAAACTGGCAACACATCAAGTGACAACCCGGAAATGAATTAATAACTGCGTTATGAGCGGCTTTTTCAAAATCTGAATGAAATTTGTATACATTAATAATTTTACCTATTAAAGAAAGACACAATTTTTTTATTTCTAACCACATACAAATATTATATTGATCTTCAGATTTTGATGTCAAAAATACATAATATACTATAGGTATGTAATAAGTATGTTTGAAGATGTGTATTGTATATAATTGATAAAAATGATTAGGAGCGTAACTATATGTTCCATCGCCAAAAACGTTTTCAGATTCACAGAGATGTTTTAAGTTTTTAGTATACGTAAACAAAATAATTTGTTTTTCTCGATTGACGAAACAAAATTGTTCCTTATAAGTAGGGCTCGGATTTATATGTATTTGTATAACCAAAGTATGTATTTATACAACAAAAATATGTGCTAAAGAATTCAAAATATGTATTATCAAAAAAAAAAAAAAAATGATAATAATAATTTTAATATTATATTGATTACAATTAATAACATTCATTTTTAAATTTTCGAATCCAAAAGTTCGCCGATTTTGTCGTAAAATGTTTATAATAATTAATAATAAACAAAAATGTAATAAAAATTATTTATTTATTTAGTTATCTAATTATCTTGATTACAGTTATAATAATAACAACATGGACTTTAAAATTTTCGAATTCAAAAGATCGTCGATATAATATATAGTCATGATAACCTTTCAATAATTCTGAACTCTGAAGAAAAGACATTAAAACAGTATAATTGTCTAAATATGTGAGAACAAATTGAATAGTTGTGAATTATGTAATAACATGTATTTATGACAAAATATGTAAAAATATGTAAAATCAAATATAGCTCGTTTTATCAAAAATCTTGTGAAACAAATTTATTACTTGCCGAAATTAGTTTATCATGTCGCAGAGAAAATATATATTTACATATAAAACCGAGCCCTATTTATAAGTTTTAATATCGACTCGAGTTTGAAACAGTTGGACAAACACTTCATTAATAGTTATGAGAATTTTGGGAAAATGTTTTTTACGAATCCTATAGGCCGATTTTCTCAATAATTTAATGTTATTATGAACTATTACCTCCTTACGTATTATCTTATTTGGTCTTGCATGTAAGTCTTCTTCAGCTTTCCTTTGAGACGGCAGACCTAACACACTGAACGGCTAAATTATAATCAGTAGTTGGTTTGTGATTATGTGTATTATTTTTATTTGAAAAAGATAATATTTTATCGAGGCTAAAATTTACTAAAACACTCTCAGTACATTTTTCTGTTAGTACACCGAAAACGAAAAGACCCGGTTTTCAAGTGGTTGGATTCGCTATAAATAAAATGTTCAATTGAAATGCATCGTTTATTTAGTTTTGTATTGAAAATATAATAAATTTTAAGATCCATATTTGACATAAACTCACTTACACTATAATACAACTTCACGTTTTCAATGTTCAACTTGGACATGTTGTTGCTCGAACAATTCAAGAAAACTGATATTTGAAAATATGATAGAGTTATACTAGTTGCCGACCTGCAATAAGACTGGGTCATATTTAGGTTGATATAAAATTCCCTATAGAATAATAGATGGTGCTAGTGTGAAGAACCTCCGAAACACACCATGCAAATACGTCAGTAGATTAGCTTTGTTTCATAATTTTTCAATAACTTTAAACTAATTTTGTATTTACTAAAGCGGTACTAAAACCTTCAGCAGACTTTCAGGTATACCTAACAATAAAACATTTGGTGACGATACGTTGAACGGTGTGGATTTGTATGCGTTACAAAAAATCGGAACTTGCTTTTATAGTATAGATAGGGCAACACATTGAAAGAGTTTCTGATTTGAATTTCAGCGCAGGACAAAATGGACAAACAATGGGCATATCTCCAATCAAAGCCTGAATACTTAGCCTTCTTTTCTTATTTCTTAGACTTTAGCTAAATCCAGATTAATAACACCTAGTTGGCATCGCTGAATAGACATTTAATGAATTTCATCTTCATTTATATTGTTCATAGATAAGCGCATCCTCTTGGCACCATTTGTGGAGCGGACAAGGTTTGATTTCCTCTTTTTATTTTAATAAAATTCTTCAAAATTAAAAACTAAAACTACAACAATCATAACCAAACAAACTTACAATAAATAAAAATATATTATTATTTAGTTTATTTTTTTCCTGTACATATGGCGCCACTGTTGTATTTTTGACATCCAGATTTCTTACTTTTCCGGTAGATTTTCCTAAAATTTTCTTTCACAACAATTTTGTCCTGACAGTTACGAACATAACAAAAAAAGAATCAGCCAAATCGGTCAAGCCGTTTCGGAGCCAATCCGTAACATAAAATCTGGACTTGCTTTTATAGTTAGTATAGATTATAATATATGTGTAGCTAGTACGTAGGTACTTACATTCATAACACCGTCGATTAATACTTCCGGGCGCATCCCAGGACAATTTTAGATTCTGAACGGAGTGAGGGATCTAGTAGTTTTACAATGGTGTTTATTTTTTTTTTATTATCCTGTACATATACAAAATGTCTACCAGGAGTGCTTTGATTTCAACATATTATCGTATCTTATCTTTTGGAAAATTGGATCAAGATGGTACTTAAGAGAGGTCATTTTTTGATTTTCTCAATAGTTATTTAATGCCACGGGAAAACCCACCGACAAATTACGAAAAACCGCTAAAAATGGGATTTTAATTTCTAATGCTTTGTTTATCACCGAAACGAATAAAAATAAAAATAATTTACTTTAATTAATTATTTACTCGATGATGGTTTGAGTCAAAAATATGACCGGATTTAAGAAATTATTGAGAATTACTCTTAATACCACCAAGATAAAAATAGTATCACTAAAGTTTCATGTGATAAGTTCTTATGTCCTATCCATTCTTATATTATCTATGTAGTGCATGCGTACAACACAGAGTTATCAGTCTCTTACCTAACAATCATATGATACCATATTGTTGTACATATACCATATTATTGTGCATATTGTAAAATTGTTTTCATTAAATAAATATTGAAAAAAAGATAGGTGAGATTCGAACCCTCGACCCCCGAGCTTTATCTCACTAGCCCACAGACCTGATGTACTTTTCCAATGATTCTTAACGTATATAGCTGTATGAATATTAGTTAATATGAAATGCACTAAGTTATATCCCGACCTGACCCCGCTGACCAACACATATTATCGTATGCATACCATATTACCGTACACACAACATATTATTGTGCACATACTAATCAATATATCAGCGCATGCGCAGTCATCTGGTTATTATCAGATATGTTATCATATTATTTTTCAATATTAATTTAATATCTATTATTTTTCTCAAGGTATCTTCAACGTTCCGGCTCATTTGAGGCCTATACTCGCTGCACCGATCATCGCACAACCGGCACAGCAGAGTCGTTCAGTTTGCTCCAGCTTAACAGGTCCAGATAGCGTCACAAATTTTCGTACCTGATGTCCCGGCCGGTGGCTCGAACATGTTAACCGAAGACGAAATGTGTATGGAAGCCATGGACGAATTTGAGGATACAGGTTAGTTTTATTTAATTTATCTGAATTAGATTTTTAAAAGACTTGCTGATTTTTCCACCGCAGATTATTAAAAAATTTTTTTTTTGGGAAATATTTTCATAAGATTTAAAATAGATTTTTGAAATACGTCCCCTTAAATTATTTTTATTTTTATTTATATGTCGCAAGTTAAAAAGATTTTTTTTTAAATAGTTGTTTCATTAGATTGTATTTATTAGTTGTGAAGTTAATTAGATTTCTAATAGATTCGATACCACATTTAATTAGATATTAATATTAGTTTTTTTTTTTTTTTTAAAGATTCTTACACCGTTACCGCTAACGGGAAACGCGTTTCATCCGCCAACACTGTGTTGGCTGCTAACGCTAAAAAGGTTAGGTTGAATTTGATGCAGTCCCGCTGGTTCAAAGAAATCTCGTCATCGATGGGTAGGAAAATTGTGTGGCATTATGCCCGAAATATTGCCAATGTTCTCAATTATACAGGTTTTCTCCACTTACTTAAGCCCGATCTAATGGAATTATTGAAAATACGTGTGCTACAAGGTCCGATTAAATTTAATTTAAAACTTGAGGCTACGTATAGCCGCCCAAACGTGCCCAATTCGTCGGAGAATAGGGCTTTTAAAACATCGGCAGTTGAAATTGTTATGGAGTCGGATATTACGGGTATTATAGAGAGAGCGTTTATGAAGATAATTGGAGAAGAGGAAACATATATGAGTAGAGGAAGTGGATTTAAATTGGATACTATAGACGGATTGTTGGTGAGTGTGTATAAATATACACCAATGGGTGTATCATATACAAAACTACCAGCGTTTATTGATGACAAACGGGGCACTATCAACCCGCAAAACGTAGACCAACAGTGTTTTAAGTGGGCAATTCTGGCGAAGCACGTGATGGGGGCGTCGGTATGTCGTGTTGGTGAAAATTACACACAGCACGAAGGGAAATATAATTTTGAGGGTATTACGTCCCCCACACCTTTATCTGATATCTCTAAATTTGAGAAAAACAATAAAAAGGTGTCTGTAAATGTTTACGGACTTGAAAAAAAGTTCCAGCCGCCGAGGAAATATCCTACATACGAGGTGTACCCGTTACGTTTATCCGATGAGGAGAAAGTCACCCATTTCGATCTGTTGTTGGTAGCAGACGACAACGGGTCGCATTATGTATATATTTCGAATTTTTCCCGGTTGGTACGTGCGCAGAAAACAGGACATAAGGAGAGTGTCGTGTTTTGCAAAAGATGTTTTACGAGTTTTGACAACCGGAATTTGAAGTACAAGTTGAACGGACAAGAGGCGTTGGAGTAACATAAACTGATTTGCGGGGTGCACATGCCTATTCTACCGGAGATGCCCAAGGAGGGGGAGTGTGTAGAGTTTAAGGCGTGGAAGAAGACACAGAGATCGCACCTCTTCGCGATATACGCGGATTTTGAAACGATATTGATGAAGACGGAGGAGAAAAAAGGGGGAAACACTACAATTATTCATAAACACGAGGCGATGAGTAATGCATTTTTGGTGAAAGCGAGCGACGACGTACCAGCGGAATTATTGGAGGAGTATGAGATACCGTCAGGGCCGGTAAAACATAGAGGTAGTGAAAACGAGACGGACGTGGCGAAACATTTTGTAGAAACGGTAGTTGAGGAGGCCCTGAAAATTGAAGAATTGTTGAAGACTAATATACCGATAAAAATGACTGAGGGTGAAGAAAAAACACATCAAGAGTGTAATTTGTGTAATTTATGTAAATGTAGTTTAGCTGGGGGCGAAAAGGTTAGAGATCATAATCATCTGACGGGAGAACTTCCGTGAGACAGCCACACATTTTGTCAACGGAGATATGCCGCTCGTGATTCGTAAAGGGATGTACCCGTACGAATACACAGATAGTTGGGGGCGGTTGGAGGAGACGAGATTACCGAGGAAGCGAGATTTTTATAGTACGTTGACGGAGACCGGGATTAAGGAGAAGGAGTTTGACCACGCGAAGTTTGTCTGGGACCACTTCGGCTGTACGACGTTGGGTGAGTATAGCGATATATACTTGAAAATCGACATGTTGTTGATAGGTGACGTGTTTAAAAACTTCCGCGACATATGTATGCGGGCATATAACCTGGACGCCGTCCACTATTTCACCGTCCCCTGACTTAGGTTTCGATGCAATGCTAAAGTTCACGGGGCAGAAACTTCAGTTATTACACGATTTCGACATGTTGTTGATGTTCGAGAATGGTTAGTATATTATTATTAAAAAAAAAATGTATATACATATATATATATATATAATAATCTTATTTATTAGGTATACGTGGTGGCTTAGTGCAGGCGAGTAAGCGATATGTGAAGGCGAACAACGTGAAGACCCCGGTTTATGACGAGACTAAGGAGAAATTATGGATAATATATCAGGATTGTAAGTATATTTCTTCAAAACTTTTAATGTCTATTAATAGCTGAAAAAGAGTCATAACTCATAATAATACGGAAATTGTGTTTATATATTTAAAAAAAAAATATGAATCAAACAGTATACTATATGATATAAACATTTTGTGAAAATTCAATTATATAAGCCATAAGGTAATAAGTCTTTGAATCATAAAAAAAAATACATAATTTATTTTGCTGAATACAGTTTTTATATGAAAATGTATTGATTTTTTTTTTTAAGTGTGTATAAGTAGTTGAAATAATGCTTTGATTGTTGGAAAATATATTTTTCAATCGATATTCAATTGCTTGAAATTTCCGTCAAATCCAAAGAGCTCCGATTGTTCGTTGCTGTTCGTGTCTTTCGGCTTTTTGTCCATGTCCGCTTTCAACGAAAATATTCCATTCATGAACATTTCTCTTTCCGCTACGATGTTCTCCTTGCAGAGTTCTGAGGATAAATCGTTCAAACCGTATAGATTAATGGTAATATCGGACGAGGTTATAAGTTTGCAACATAAAATAAGTTTACATAACAATTCGGTACCGGTCTTGTAAGCTAGATACCTACCGTACTTAATGTTGTTGTTATCTACAACTTTTTTTGAAGATATTCTTTCAATCGCTAACTACAACTATCACACTATTAGAGTTTCTAAAAGTGAACCATTTTATCCATAAATATGGCAGAAATACATAGACCTAGGGACCGCTGTCTACAGTGACGAATGAAAAGCTTAGGTACCTACTCGCAACTTTGAGCAAATTTGATTTATCCATAAAGCTGTTAATTACTGTGAACATTTTACTGACCCACAAACTGGAGCTCATCCTTAAGACTTTGTACGTTTATGGCGTATTATTAAATAAAATGTGATATAAGAGTCAATCGCGATTTCCCATTGCTTGAAGGGCAGTTTCTAAAAAAAAAACATGGGTAAGTGGATGTCGCTCTGCTGTACATTAGGTGACAAGTGGGTCACTGTCATGGATGGTGTTACATTTGAATTCAATGATATAATATTATCATTGTATAAGAAAAAACGATTCTGAGCGAAAACGGTCAGCTTATGATATTACCAAGTATATTTGACGATATAATTGTGAAGTAATTTATATATTCACCTATTTATGTGAACCCTTGTTTTGAATTTTCAATCCTTGGCTTTAAAAGTTGAACATTTTATAAATTTTTAACTACAAAATAATTATTACATTTTGTCAAAATTTGAACTTTAAATGCTTATAAAAAAAAATTGTGGCTAAGTATTTTTAATATTTTTCCACTGCTATTGTAACAATATATCAGGAGCCCTGCATTAAATTTTCACTCTTTTTTACCTAATAAATACAATTTTATTGATATTTATAGAAAAAAAAACTAAAAAAATTGAAAACTGACAATGTCCG
Source organism: Metopolophium dirhodum (assembly GCF_019925205.1). Classification (NCBI taxonomy): domain Eukaryota; kingdom Metazoa; phylum Arthropoda; class Insecta; order Hemiptera; family Aphididae; genus Metopolophium; species Metopolophium dirhodum. Next base: position 33,727,667 of record NC_083562.1, read on the forward strand.
TAAACAGCTTAAAATGAGTCAAATTATTTTCAAAATTTTATCTTGTATAGAAAATGCTAATATAAACATTCAGTGAAATTCAGCAGACAGACAGAGATAGAGCGACATCAACTTACCCACTTTTTTACAAACCTTATGTCTTTTTAATGTAAAAACTTTTTTTGATAAATCAATATTTAATAATGTTCATTTAGCTAAAACATTTTTACAAAATATTTGTTGTTTTATTGTTACCCAACAAATAATTGTCGAAAAAATAGGTCGATCACTTTCAGCATCATTTAAATTAAGGTGGATTCCTGCTACACCGTTACCTATAATGCCTGTTTTATAATATTAAAATGCAATATAAAATTAAATAATATAATACATGTATGTATACTCACCGCCCAGTTCTTTAATGGATTTATCACAACCTCCTAAATCTGACGGAATGCATTCTTTTTTGATATGTTGCAGTACATCCGATGGGTTATTATGCATAAATATCTAAAATCAAACACGAATAGTTTTCACTTTTCAGATGTAACAATATATTATCGTAAATGAATGTCAAATGGCATGAATGAATACGTTTTTATTTGTGCAAAAGTCTTATCACATAATTGTATTTAACACGAAAAAACGATTTCGCGATAGGGTTCAATCGTATTATTAATACTTAGTACAATAGTACTTTATATACTATAGAAGGGAAAAATGAAACACTACGATATATATGTAGTTAGCAAAATTAGTAAGTGATCACTATAGCCTATTATAGGTACCTACTACCTGTACGGCTAAACGCAATATAATATAATCAATGTTAGGGAAGTTAATTTGTTTTTGACAATAATTAAATTACATCAAGGGGCCTCGTTATTATTACCTAGGCAATTTCTAATCTCGTCTTAGCCGCCCGTGATCTATGTATAACTTATAACTTGTGAATTATTATTAGTGTGAGTGAAATTCAATGCGTGTACTTCTCTTGTACGCGCATGCAGATGTTTATAACTCGATAACAATTTAAAATTCACTATACGAATTTTACAACAACTGACTTATTGTTTTGACAAAAGTAAAATTAGTTAACGTTGTCGATTTTGATTCTGAAAAAAATATTTGAATTCATAAGAAAAATGTTTGTAGATCCTACAAAACACTTTCCGTTTTTAATTTTAATTTGAAAAAATTCATATTTTCAAGTTTTCAATTTTTACAGTTCAGTAGTTCACAATAATATAGGATTTCATTTTTACAAAATGTTCCGAACGATCTATAGACCATTTTCTATCGAGTTAAAATTTTTCTTCAGTATTAAAAATGGATAACGTAAACAAACTTAAATCTTATCAAAACTTAAGGTCTTGAATTGATGACAGTAGCGAGGCCCCTTAAGGGTGTCGGTGCCGGTCATTTATTAAGGAGTAAAATTTAGACAATTTAATTCACAAGTTGTATAGGCCTCGCACAGAACGTGCATGTGTGTGAGTATCTAAATCGATATTAGTGTGAGTGAGTTATAATTACACGCGCAGATAGAAATATTTATGCACGCGCAGAAACAAGTCAGTGATTGACTTCGATAACTATTATCGAAGCACTATTTACATATAACAAAAATGCTTTTACAGGAAAAACCTCACGCCTCGTTAATATGTCGAATTTTAGTCATTTTTTTTTTATCTGAAATTTTTTGCAGGTCGGATCAAAACTTGAATTTTTATTTTACTTTAAATAGTACTAGACAAATACGTTTGAAAAAGAACAAAAAATTGTGCATTATTCAAATACATCTTCCAGCTTCTATAATTTTAATTTTAAAATCGGGCTTTGATCCAATCTACAAAATGTTCTTTATTTTTAAATTAAAAAAAAAAAAATTAACGAAATCCGACTGTATACAGGGCGTGAGAGTTTTTCCTGTAAGGCATGTTTTTGTACCAAAAAACGCACCGGCTCCGACCCCCTTAAGAATTACTTTTTAATATTGTTATTAAAATATGAGATTTTGGACATATTTTCTTCTAAGAAATTCTGAAATTTAACATCACTATACTCGTTCACCGACTTCTATTAAATACTTGAATAGGTATAGTTATAATGTATTTTATTAAATGTAAGTACATTTTAGTTGGTATAGCGAATAATATTATCATCACTTAATGGCATCGTTTACATAAAAACATTTTAAACAAACACGCTGCCGAGTTCTATAGAATGTTTAAGACCATTATTCATTTGATAGGAAGGTATTTATAATGGCCAACCTGGAGTACAGAATTTAAAAGTAAATATTCATGCGTCTGTATAATATTACGTATGCTGTTATATTGTGGCAGTAAAGTTGACACAAATAGCTAAAATAATTCACTGTAAAAATACTTACACGAGATTGGATTTTTTTGGGAACCAGAGATTTTAAAATATTGAACACTACGGCTGCGTATGACGGTACGTTTATGAAGTGGACCTGTATCAATTTGTACGGGAAAAATGTCTGAAAACAAAATATAATTTATTAATGATGCGGATTTATGTGATTATAGGAACAACATGACTGACAACTACAATATACAGCGCAACCTATCCATTTTATAAACTTTTATCTAACGATAAAGTCTCTTTATTTTTTTTAATAAAATTGTTTTGATTGTTTATGATTTCCACACTTGTACGTTATTTTTAACGAGCCACATATTTGTAACTACGATATCCTCGCACCGGCTATACCTGATATATTTAAATACTATACGAATACGCCTTAAATGATACTCACCGAGCACTGTAAAGATTTCCTGAGAAAATTTGGGGTCACTTGGGTGAGTAATTCGTTTTTGTTCGTCGTGGCCATGTCATAAATAATGATCACGCCGTTTACCGTCTCCCGCTTCAAGTTCCAGTCGATGCACATGTAAAAGTATTTCGTCCACTGATCTAAATACCTGCCAGGAACATCTTCGTCGGTGAGGTTTCTCGTCACTATGACCTGGTAACCCTCGTCTGTCAAATTGCTCGAAAACCCAAACCACCTGAGACACAAAATAATCATAAATAAAATGACAAACACATCGTATGTTTTTTCAAACCATCTATTGCTCCCCCCACACGTAATCATATCAATCGTAGTTCCAAATAGATCATTAATTTAGTTTACGATGTCGATAACAATATTATTGTACACTAACGTTTTTCGCATCGCCGTCTGGACGTCATCTCCGAGCGGATCGCGGACGCCGAAGAATTCGTCGATCAGCGACCTGCAGCAGAAATATCCGTCCAATGATTCTTTTGTCCTCTCTATCCGGAGTTTTCGTCCGACAAAACAGTTCCGCAACCACGCTCGGTCTGTGTGATAATCATACAATGGTTTTAAATAATTATAAATCGAAAAAGCAGTAGATTACATATTGTAATATTATAAATTATAAATTAGATTAAAGGAATAACTATAAATAATGCCGACTAATAACCACGTAGTCGATGCCTTGATTAATTTTCATTATGTCATTACTCTTTTACACGACGTGTTAGTTTAAGCATTAAAAGAAAAGTATAAATAATACATTATAATGTAAGGTCTCGGAAAATAATGATCCAGTGAAATGTGTCTCTTTTAGAAGTATTTATTTTGTACAGCCATAACGAAATGTCTACACAAAATATTATACGTTTATCGTTATATTTAGGTAAACAGGACATTAGTGGCTGTGAAGTTTTTATTATTTTTTTTAATTTTATCGGTACTGTATGTTCCAAAAGTTCAAAAATATTCTCTTAGACTGTTGAGTCTTGCACATTTTAATCAAATTTCTCTTAGGAAATATCAATATCGATATTTATAATTATAGCACATTGCAATTATAATCTATACCTATGCAAATGTTAAATGTACCAATTCTAACCTAACTCTCTATGACTCAACCTTTGTTAAATTCGTTATTTAATATTCGGTGTATGGTGTTTAAAATTAATCTTAACTTTTCCGTTGGCGAGAATAAAAATTCTGATTCGCAGCAGTATATTATCAGGTAGGCAATCTACCTGCGGTAGATCGCGGACACCATGCTGTTTGCACGTAAGTGTATGATTTAACTCTAAAATATAAAAGTTATACCAAGTTTGTCATATTCTACCTATGGTGGATTAATATAATCAATTAATACAAAATCCTAACCTAACCATACTAAAATCAGATTAATAAAAACACCAAATTTATCCATTTTTAAATTAGCCTAGGATCTTCTTCCCAGAGATCTAATCTACACACAAACATTCAATTATATATATCATAACTCCGGAACCACTTATTGCACAGCGTACAAACTTCACAGAAACCATTCACATATTAATCTTAATATGCCCTGAAATTTTTATCAAAATCAGTTTGGTGGATCTTAAGTAATAAAATTTATTCAAAATGTACACTTATTTATATATAAACAGATAAGATAAGATATATGATAATACAATTTGATTATAAGATGTGTGATAATCAAATTTGTTACCATTATTTCTGTATAATATCCTATTATTTATGTTTTGTGTTATCCCCATATTTTTGGTTTAATTCCGGAACAGAAATATAATTCCGACGTGACTTATCCCCATGGTATTAATATATTTTCAACGTTTTTCAATAAATAATAATAAAATAACGATAACACGGCGCTCTGGATAGACAAGATAGATACACAATCATCTCTGACCCAGTGGCCTATCTGTCCCTTATCGATATCAAATACAAAAGGTAGTATAATTTTTAATCCAATTTTAAAAATTATAAAAACCATGTCATGAAATATTTATTGGTTTTGAGTTATGACGAATGGAGTACCTATGTTCTTTAAGATAATATAACATTCATTGAAAATATTAGACTTTTTTAATAGTACCTATGTATATTATTGACTTGTCAGTAGTTGTCAGTAATAAGAAATATTATTTTATTAATATCTAAATAATATTTTTTTAAATATTAAGTTATAATAATTTCTATACTTATATACCTACCTAATAAAAATAATGTTGTTAGACAAAATAAGATTAAATAATATTAGTTTTGCAAGTAAAATAATTGGAAATTTATTTAATTACAATAAATATGTATGATGTATTTTTCTAAATAAATTTGGTAGAATATCGGTGATGTTTCTTTAAAGCGTTTCTCGTGACCAACGACAAAAAGGTCATGCCTACTCAATACTTTAACATATTATATGCATATAATAAAATAATATTTGTTTGGCACCAGAAATTAAACATTATTTCTATTGATTAATAGAGTTACAATGTTGATGACTTTTACATTTTTAGCGGGTGTGGTACTAATGTCTGACTCTAAATAGGTCAAATAGCTGACAAACTAAAAGGACGACAAACAATATTGATGGACGTGAAATAATCGATTTTTATTAACATAGGTACCTACATTTTACATAATATATTTTTTTAAATAAACATGTTTCACAATATATTTATAACAAATGTCCGTAAACAGTTCAAAACAAATCAAAATGTTTTGAATATTTTATCGTGTATAGAAAATGCTAATATAAACAACCAGTGAAATTTTCATGCATATACGGTCATTTTTTTTAGAGTTACACCGAAAACCAAAATCGATTTTTTCAAACACCGATTTTGCGTAAAAATTTCCGTTTTCCCTAATTTTATGTTGTTTACCCCGCGCTTTTGAAAACTACTGAGAACTTTAAATTTTGACCTCCTAAATATACCATCTAAATTCACTTTCCCATCGGACAAGATACTATTGAAGAAAATCGTATCAGTTTTCTGCCCCAAACAGTGATGACAGACACAAAAATTAAAAAAATTAAAAAAACACAAAATCAATGCATTCATCGCTTCGCTCAGAATCTAAAATGAAAAACAGTATAATATACTGAGAAAAATTGTACGAAATACATTTTATAAAAGTGTGAATTATAAACGTTTGTTAATTTATGACATTGCAATGATTCATGATGGTAAGACACTAGTTCCGGTTGGCGATTGCTGTAACTTGCTAAATTTATTCTAGTCATACTACGAGTTCGAACACTGTTTCAAATACATTTTATATTTAAATTGTATTTGATAATAAAACAATATTGTGCAATTCGATAAGTGTAATCATAGGTTCTAATTTTTTTATGGTTACATTTGCTGTTTTTAGAATGTTTTAGGTACAGATATTAGCTCCATGTCTCTTACAATTATTATAAAAGTTCTAAATATCTAATAATTGTCATAATTTATTGTGAAATTAATTTTCAATAACTAGGAACGATCATAAATTTAATATTTATGTTCAAAGATCAACAGTTTTTTTTAGCACAGTCTTACACAATGTCGATGTGCCGTCCCGCTTTTGACGAAATACGTAATAATATAGTTTACATTTATGAATTAATTTTATTATTGTAACTAACGAATAGGTGTTTATGCAGAATATATAAAATATTTTCATCTAATTTAATATTAATCTGTAACGAATTAATAATTTTTGTTTACAATACTTTTAAAATGTTCAAGTAGAGAGTAGTAATTCATTGTAATAGAGTAGTTCATTGAACCACCAAAAAGTTTGGGGGATGTGTCATTTTAATAGGTGGGTGTGGGTACGACTGTAGTACCTATGTATGTGTAATAAGCATTATAATCTCAGTCTCCCCAGTGATTTCACCAAATTTCCGTTTATGGTCGTCGTGCTCACCGGTGATGTTCGGCAAATGTGGCGTGTCCCGCAACCACTCGATCAGTTTGTCTACCTCTTCGTCGTACGGTTGCAGTTTGCGGTCCACGTCAGTCGTCTGCAGATCGTCGGCCCCAACAGCGGCTGTGACATTACAATTCTTATCGTCGTCTCGTTGCATTTCGTGATATTATTGTTGCGTGATTTATAATATAAATAATGAACCGGCGATACGATATTTATTTTTGTGTTTATAACGAAGATCGTCCGCTTACGGTGAAGCTGTCATCGACGCACGACTCTGCAACAGGTGTTGGCACAACGTGTGGGTGTATATGTGTGTAAGGTGTACAATTTCAGTAGGTATAACGGACGGGTATTCGGTTGTAGACCGATCGGAGACGCACACGGTTTCGGTATGCCTTCCACTGTTTTCGTGTTGCCGTATATATATGTGTACATTTATGTGTCTATGCTTGTATAAAAACATGTACTTGTGCTATAAAATATTGCTGTCCACTGTAACCACCGCGGTCGTTAATAATGTCATATCACCGTTTAACGCGTTACTAACGCAACAATTATATACGGGTCCGTGACAATATTACATCATTATAATAACGACTTACGAACATTACCGTCGACTCATCACCGCACGTATCGAGACGGTTATTCGAATTTAATTAAATTTTTTTCATCAACACGTTGTCATATTTCACATACTATAATAATACAATACATTGGTATTCTCACTTTAGATTCTGAGTGGACCGATGTATTGACTTTATACAATGATGAGTGTCATTTTTCACGTAACTCAAAAACGAATAGCCGTAGTGACGTTGGGACCCAAGGCCGTAACTTGGGGGGGTCCAGGGGTCCAGACCCCCCCCTACCGAAATATTTAATAGTAGAACAAGAGTTTTTATATTTTAAACGTAAAAATGATAAGTGTGCAGTATTCATATTAAAAAAAATTGGACTACCTTTTTCAGTAACTGCTTTGTTGGGGCCCATTGCAGATTAACTGGCCAGGGGCACAATCATATGAGCGAGACCGGCACTATGTTAACAGTTCACAAATTGTCCAAATTAGTTTAAACAGAAAAAAAAAATTATAGTCATAGGACATCCATAAACAAGAAATCAAAATATTCTTATTACTCACAATAATAATTATCCTACATTATCCTAGTCACAAAAATCCTAAATAAATAATATATCTATATGGTCAGAAATTATTTAAAATTTAAATCCATTGGTATACTTACTAAGTTTTTACTAAGTTATAAAACACATTTAAAGAATTCATTTTGGGTGGAAACAAAAACCGTTTTTTTACACATTTTTTAAATTTGGCTAAACGATAGGTGGAGGAAACTAAATGCTTTTTTTCTGGTAGAAACTATATGCATGCCCGCCTATAATAAAACTATATAATATGAATAATATTATTCATCAATATTGTATGCGTTTGATGTTAAAATAAGTATTATAATTTATAGTTAAATAATATATCGTGCTCATGGCCGTGATGGTGAGGAGGAGAAGAGTGATTGAGGCTAACCGACCCCCCCCCCCCTTATTGAATATTTATTAATGTATAAAATATATAATAATAAACCCTTGTGACTTTTATCTTGTAGAGAACAATTTAGCCCTAAATTCAGTAAAATTTCCACCGATGGAAACTCGTACTTATTTGTAGGTTATAGGTATTTATATTACTGAAAAATGTTATAAAACTATTATAATCTATTATTGGTCGTGTATTTTTAATATAACTAAGGTACTTGTACTTTATTTTTGTCAATAGAACATTTTTTTTTGTTTTGTATCGTCCACTATAATAATAACGAAGACAATGTTGTATTCGTGTATGCACATTTCCTACGAAAACGTATAGCAATGAATATTTATCATTTCGTTTTTAGTGTTAGTAGGTATTTGAATAGTTTATTGTAATGGTTTTTTTTTATTACCTTTATTATTTTTAGTTTGGTAGACGTTTGACATTCAATATTCATTACATTACTATACAGTTTCATAATTTTAAAGTATTTGCTCTGTTTCATTCTCATTATTATTATTATTATTTGTTTCAGAATAATATGTATTATAATATATGCAATATATAATGTATTATATGCAATTATCTCCGTTTTATAGACATATATAGGTACTTACCTATATTACTTTATGATAAAACCGATTACGGGGATATTTTTTTTGAAGGAACCGTCACTTGAGTTAGTTAAATAAAGCTAAGGTTAAGAACTTAAAGTTACAAATAAATAGTCTAACAAACAATATATTCAACTCAAAAAGTTCAAAGTTAATACGGAGAAAAATATTAACTTGACTCATTTTAAAAGTAATTGGTTGGCTTATTTAAGTTATCACCAAGTGCACTTTATAATGCGATTGTATAACTTTTAATTTTATGAAACAATAATTTGACATTTTGTTAAATCCATAATAGATTAACACTTTAGGTAGTAAAAATGGTCGAATTTTCAAAATCAGTATCCTTTCTGATTGATAAGTGAATTTATATAGTACTGTTGGGTAGTCAAAATCAAAAATTCCTAGCAGTTTTAGAAAGCGTCAAGAAAAACAAAAAAAGGGTAATTTTTACGCATAACCAATTTTTTTGGTGTAACTCAAAAATTAATAACTGTAGACTCTGAAATTTTCACCAAATATTTATATAAATATGTTACACAATTGGTAACATTAAAATAATATTTTGATTCTTTTTGACCTAGCAATAGCCTTGAGAAATTTTTCAAATGTTGTAAACTTTTTTAAAATTATTCTTGATAAAAACTTTTTCACTTGGTAAAAAGCTTGAAAATATAATACTGAGTCCCTTATAAATTTCAATAAGTTAAAAAGTATTAAAGATACATAGGCTCAATTATTTTTATATGCATTTAAAGTTCAAATGTTGACAAAAATCGTCAAAATGCAGAAAATGTTCAAACTATTTTTCAGTTTGAAATTCATAAAAGTTTTTCCGTTAATAGCTAACGTTAAAAATTTTGATAAGGGATTCCCTACAAATTTTTCTACTTTAAACAAAAAAAAAGTTTACCGGAAAGTCATATAAATTTTTTTATGAGCGTTTGAATTTAACATTTTTACGATATTGGATTTTCATTGGTAAATTAAAGAATTTTCATCTATCAATTTTTGATATTTACTTATAATTCAAAAAAAAAAAATAATCTTAGCTCCTTAAAATGTTCACAAAATGTTAAAATCACAATTTTTCATACATGGTAAAATGTTCAAAGAATTTTGACTTTTTTTGTGCTATTTATAGCCATGAGAAATTTTTAAAGTGTTGTAAATTTTTTTTCAGTTAGAAATCATAAAAGATTTTCTTTTCCTAGCTAAGAGTAAAAATTTTAATAGATGATTTCACATAAGTTTCTCTACTTATAAAAAAAAGGTATGCTTAAATGGAACATACATTTTTTATGAGCATTTTAACTTAATTAACTAAATCATACGATGTTTGATATTCAGCGGTAAAGGATCGAATTCCCATTAATCGATTTTTGAGATTTTATTGTATTTCCAACACAAATAATCGTAGATCCTTAAAATATTTAGCAAATATTTATATTAGCATTTTCAATACATTAGAAAACTTTCAAACAATTTTGACTCTTTATGAGCCATTTTTATCCATGAGAAAATATTTCAAATTTTAAATTTCGTCTTTTATTTTTCATTTAAAAATTCATAAAAGTTTTTCTTTTCATAGCTGACATGAGAAATTTTAATAGAAGGTTCCTAAAATGTTTTACCACATTTATCAAAAAAAAAAGTTCTCCGGAAAGTTAAGCTATTTATAGCTTATGAGATATTTTAGATTTTTATTAATATTTTTTTTTAACTATTAAATTTGATTATTTATACAAGTATGCAAAGCTGGCACAACGTCTCCGTTCAGAATCATTTTTCGTATACAATGATTTATCATAGAATTCAAATATAACACATCCATTATAAAGACATGACAGATAACTACTGTACAGTAGAGCAGCACCCACCTGACCACCTTTTTTAAAAAATATTATCTTTTAGGGTTTAGTACGAGGCCTTGGTGAATATATTTGTTATCAAAGGTCATATAAGGCATAATAATTTTAAAATTACTTTTAATGTTTTTTTTTCCAAATTGATGTATGCATGGCATTAAATTGTAATTATAAATTTTATTTGTGTGTATGATGAATTTTATAATTGTTTTACGACTGGCGTTAAATGTTTGACACTTTTATATTTGTTACTACTGGTTGATTTATTCGAGCCACTCGTTAAATAAAGTGCTTGACTAATCATAAACAAATATTAGGTGAGTACCTCGTACCTACCTATCGTAGCCTTCTCGTAAATATTATATTAATGTAGTTAAAATGTTGTTCAGATTTTTTTTACTAACTTTTTGAGTTACAGCCTACAGGTATTTCAAAGATAAACTCGTGTTATAAAAAAATACGTAGTGTGCCATACGGTAAAACATTGAATCATAGGTATACTTTTAAAATAAACTTTGATTAAAGAAAATATATCATTGAGGTTGCTATAGTAATATAACTAATATTTTATGCATCTCATCAACCTTACGAAAAAAAAAATTGTATCTAGAATTAGCTGGTCCGTTTTTCTTTTGGTTGCGGTGGTGACGTAATTCATTTTATTGTTCATCGGTTGCTATTAGCAACTTGCTAATGGTAACTTGGGTACTGCAACGTGACATTGGTAGGGTACCTATCGTAAAGTAAACTATAGTATAATATTCATTTATAGAAACAATACATAAAAACCCGACTCCCCTAGCTGTACAATAACTAAAATAAATATATATTATTTCATAATAAACATAAATCATTATTCCACAAATATATTGAAGTACGGTATACCAATGTAAATGTTTCAATCAACCCCCACAAACATGACCAAATTACGCTACAGACATAGATGAAGTGAAACTTCTTTACAGAGGGTACACAAAAAACATCAAGGTCAGCTTTCACGACACACACGTTTCTATGGTTTGTGTTTTGTACAAAATAAAAATAAAAAAGGTGGATAAGTGTATGTCGCTCTGCTGTACAGTAGGTTACAAGTGGGTCACTGTAATGGATGGTGTTAAATTTGAATTAAATGATATTATAATATCATTGTATAAGAAAAACGATTCTGAGCGAAAACAGTCAGTCAGCCTATGATTTTACCAAGTATATTTGATGATATTATTGGGAATAAAGTAATTTATATATAACCTATTTACGTGGAGCCTTGTTTTAAATTTTCAATCCTTAGCCATAAAAGTTAAAAATTTATAAATTTTTAATCACAAAATAATTAATAAATTATAAATTTGTCAAATGTTGTCAAAATTTGAACTTTAAATGCTTATAAAAAAAAATTGTGCCTATGTATTTTTAATATTTTTCAACTGCTATTAGAACGATATATCAGGAGCCTTATATTAAATTTTCACGCTTTTTTACCAAACAAATAAAAATGTATTGATATTTATAGAAAAAAAAACTAAAAAAATTGAAAACTGACAATGTCCGTAAACAGCTCAAAAAGAGTCAAAATATTTTCAACATTTTATGGTGTATAGAAAATGCTAATATAAACATTCAGTGAAATTTTCAAGTATCTATAGTCATTCGTTTTTTAATTACAATAAAATAAGAAAATTGTTACATGAGAAATCGAGTAAATATCAAATGTTGTAAAAATATAAATTTCAGACGCTCATAAAAATTTAATTTAAGTTTCTTCTAGACATTTTTTATTTGATAGAGGTAGACAAACTTATGAGTAATCTTATATTACATTTTCAAATCTTAGATTTAAAAAGAAAAATTTTTATGAATTCTCAACTCAAAATAATTTGCTATTTTTCGTGATTTTTCCGTATTTTGTCAAAATATGAACTTTAAATGCTTATAAATAAAAACTGTGACTAAGGATTTTTAATTTTTTTCATCTGCCTTTGAAACAATAACCTAGGAGCCTTCTATTAAATTTTCAAGCTTTTTTACTCAACAGATAAAAGTGTATTGATATTTATAGAAAAAAAAACTAAAAAAATTGAAAACTGACAATGGCCGTAAACAGCTCAAAAAGAGTCAAAATATTTTGTAAATTTTATGGTGTGTAGAAAATGCTAATATAAACATTCAGTCAAAATTTCATGTCCCTACGGTCATTTGTTTTAGAGTTACACCAAAAACCAAAATCGATTTTCTCATAAACAGATTTTGCGTAAAAATTCCCGTTTTTCCTTAATTTTTCTTTTGTTTTTCACGTCGCTTGTGAAAACTACTGGGAAATTTTTACTTTTGACCCCCCAAAGTACCAACTAGATTCACTTTCCTATCAGAAAAGTTACTATTGAAGAAAATCCAAGCACTTTTACCGTCCTAAAAGGTGATGACAGACACAAAAATAAAAAAAAAAACACACATCATTGTAAAATCAATACATTCATCGCTTCGCTCAGAATCTAAAATAAATAAATATATCTGAAAAAAATGCAAAAAAGCTAGTTTCCTCGACCGGAATCAAACCCACGGCATCGTGATTGATTGCTCACGGTATCCATCGAGTCGTGACAGTTTTTTTTCTTTGAAAACTAGTTTCATTTCAAAAAACAAAAAATCAAAATAAAGACGATATTGTAATCACTTATGATCGAATGGTGTTTGTTATTTTACGGTTTTAAATTTTAAACGGATTTAACACAATCCATTAGTCTATAGTAGTTACCTATAATATATACCTATTATAAACTATAATGTTTATATAGTTAAATAAATACTTTAAATTTAAATATGGTCTGCTTGGTTTAAAAAAAAGTCATGGGGGGGGGGGGAGCTTATTCGAAACGCTTACTTTTTTTCATACTTCAAGTGTATGTTGAAATATTTCTGACAGTTGGACTTACACTTGACCTACTCTGTAGGAAAACGGTCGATGGCAGTCTTCTTTAGAATACTTTTAAAATGTATTCAGAATACATATTAAATATGGTGTAATTGGTGTAAATTGTGTTTAAAATAAGTATTAAAATACTTTCTTTTAAAAGTATTTAAGTATAAATACAAAATTAATATATTTTAAATGTATTCAAATTACTTAAAAAATATTTATTTTTTAAGTTTAATAACATTAAAGAGCACATAGGTAACACCAAAAAAATGTTCATTAAATTTTTTTTTTAATGTTAAATTATTGTGTCTATGGCTGTATGCAATTTTTTGGTAAAGATGCTGTGTAAAAAAATATCTCTTTAAGATATATTAAGAAATTTAGAATATCTACGCAACGTCATTGGTCTCATTGAGCTCATCGTAATTGCATATCTTATACGTGTAAAAGTTTCTCGCTTCACACAACGATTTGCCAACCATGGTCCACGAGTAACTAACAATTATATTAAAAAATAAATATTGATTATTCGAAATATTTATGAGTGACAGTGAATATTGTTTACAATTAGAGTTTATTTAGTAAGTCACATATTTTATAAGATTTATATATGTATCATTTAGAAATAAACTATTTTAAAAGTTTGGCTTCTTTAAGTTTCAACAGTTTGTGGAAGGTTTAGAGTTTTGCGCCTCGATTCATATCTTGAGCATTCTTGAAAAATATGTTTGATTATATTGGTTAGGTAATGGTTAGGCTTAGGAAGGTTGGTGAACGGTCTTTGTTGATAAGAAAAGAGTGGATTAGGTAAGGTCAATTTTTATCCGCTCATATTCATCATTGTCGAAAAACATTTTTGAAATAATGGATACACGAGACGGATTCAAGGTTTCACGAAAATAATATATAGGTTACCTACTTACCTATTCATACAATAGGTACCTAAATGTCTTTTATTATTTTTCTATAAATAATATTATTTCGTTGCTATTTTAATACTGGCAACGACATCTTTCCGTAAAACTTATATTGTAACAAAAGCTCGCGATTGTTCCACTTTTATCCACCCTTTAGCAATTTTCACTATCGGATCATAGATGGCGTTGTTGTTAACGAAAATTGGAAAATCGATTAGAAGGTGTAGTAAATAAACTATGCACGATCGTCCAAAATATACCTACTCATCGCAGAATATGGTTTTCCTGATCGGAAGATGTTAAGTATCAAAATAATATAATATTGTGTTCGATACAACGATTTAGTTCCTATTCGCTGACACCCAATTACCACGTAGTTCGTTTTTCTGACATGAAAACCGGTCTCCGGTAATAATGGAAAAAGTAAAATATAATAATATTAAGAGTAAAAGAAAAATAATTTTTTCGGAAAATCTAGAATACCTAGTACAATTTACAATCAAACTAATTGTGATAAAAGTATAAAACTACACTGTGATATTATTATTGACAGTAGTCAGTATAAGTTAGTAAACATTACATCGTTAGTTTGTTTAGTTTTAGTGTCTCTAAATATTAAATTTAAAATGTTGCGATTTAAGATAATGTGAATTATGTGGAATCAATATTGTACACCGACGGTGAAAGAACCAAACACCATCTTTGGGATGACCGGACGACATTCCTTCAACATTTTTTAAATTCAACCACTCATAGAAAATGCATGTGGGTACGATAATTTTTTTTTTAATTCAATTAATACCAACTTAATACGAGGAACCTTGCATTATATATATTCAAACCTTAGGTATGAATATTAGGAGGATGTCAGTGCACCGTTTGGTCTCTCTCTCTGATCCACGCGCAACACAGTAAATTGATGTCGAGTAGAACCAACCCTGTGTTGTTACTTTTAATATTGAAGTGAATTCAGCTGTTACCAAACTATTTATGCTAAGAACATTATCTGCGTCCAGTGGCGCATTTAGGGGAGGGCAAATGCCCCAAGCGGCCAATTTTTTAGAGCGACAAAAAATTATAGCTTTTGCTTACTATGTGTTCATGATTTTTAATTTTTATTTTTTAAATCTTTTTCGGTATTATACCTACATACTTACACATTATTTGTATTTTAGAAAACATTGTTGAGCATCCAATTAGAAATTAATAAATTATACGATACCTAGGTAACATGTATATTATATAAGAAGATATAATATTTTCGTTCGATGTTCATTATAATTAATAACTTTTATCTGACTTCGGTTTTGGCGATCGGACCTGGTAAGCGTAGCATCGTAGCGAGCGACTACTTTCTACTTGTGTCACTTTATTATTATGTGCTGTTCTTAACCCATCAAAATAAGTATAGGATCTTAAACCACAACGTTGTGTGCGTGCGTAAAAACAGAAAATCACCAACTTCTGAAGGATATAACTTCCAAAATAATGATTTCTGCAATTTTTTTTTGCACCATCGTTCTTAATTATTTGAAATAAACGGTTCAATAACAAAAAAAAAAAAACAGAAAAACGTGTGGACATTTAAATTGAATTTGTTCCTTTATTTAAAATACACGTATCTAATGTTTTGTAAGTTTTTATTGGTATTTATAATTTTTATTTAGAACACTGGACGTCTTCCCTCCCCCCTGACGGCAAAAAGGAGGGATGTAATTTTATGAGTGCCCCCGGGATGTAAAATTTCTAATCACGGTCCTGCCTACGTCCTAGGTTGGTTTTTTTACAATATTTTAAATTGTAAGTATTTATACTACTCATAATTTACATAAACATTTTAATATCCGTTGTAGGGACAGAGCCACAGAGGTAATGTTCTTAACATAAAGTTTGATAATTGGTGAATTTTCTCCGATATTAAATGTAGGTATTAACACAGGGTTGATTCTGCTTAACGTAAAATTTCTATATTGCGAGCGGGTCAGAGAGAGAAAACAAATAGTGCGTTGACATCCTCTTAAGGTTAAGACTTTAAGAGCACGTCGTACCCGCATAATGTGTTGTCTCCGTCATATTTACACGTAATATACTAAACTTTAAGTCCAGCAGTTTCAATTTCGTATTGTTAGCTTAAATCTTAAAGTGAATTGACCAATTATAAAATTTAAATGTAAGAACATAATCTGACAGTCGACAGAGAACATAGTTGGTCGTTTACAATAATTTAATTTTTAAGTCAATTTAATCATTTTCAAATATTAATATAGGTATTAGGTACTCGTAGTGTCATAACTCACTTAAAAATTAAAACATCGTTAATAAATTACGAAAAACACAGATAATCTTCTTATACATTTCAGTTTGCTAATAGGTCATAACCGCAATTCCCTCTATTATTTAAGCAGATATTTAAGCTAACAACACAAAATTGTAACTGCTGGATGTACATTTTGATAAATAACCTTTTAATTGGTGATAATAAAACATAAATATAAGCGTTTCAACTTTCATCGCACACTCGACATCTATAGGTTTTTTTAAAAATTATTATTATGACCCAATCATTTTGATAAATTTAATAAAATAGAATGTTTACATTATAGTAATGTTGCATAGTTACCTAGTCACAGTGGCTTGTTTTATCAAAATTCTATTTTATTTGCGTTTATAATTGCATTATTTTGTAAAAGAAGTAGGTATTAAAATAATGAGTGTTACGAGTTTATCTCATCATGACGATTTTACAAAAAAGGTTAGTAACTGTACCTTATTATTATTCATTTATTTTTTGACGCCATACGGAATTTTATGTGGTGTAGGTACTATTCGTAACAAATAGTATTGGAATATTAGTGAAAAACTACAGTGTATAAGAGGAATAAAAGTATGGGATCGCTAAAACATGAGACAGAATAGGTACAAATAATATTATAATGTTTAACTAAAGTAGTACTAGGAAACCGAAAAACTAAAACAAGTTATTAAGCTGGCGGAGCATTCTATTTATAGGGTGGTGGCCGTGCGTAGGGGGTGCAATGAAATGTAAAAAGTGAGTGGTTCCTTATGGAGTAAGCAGAATGAGATTGAGGGGAGTAGGTGAGAAGTGTCCACTGCGTCACTAAGAAGGGAAGAATAATAAAAGAAGTACCTATCTGCATCATCACGGCGAGAGGCAAGGGTAGGAATAGTGAAATATTCATTATTGTAGTTCAGATGAGATGAGTTTCAATTTCATTGCACATAGTAGAGGTATACCTGCTCTTATGAATTTGTACGTCTGGTTGGAAATTGTATGGATAAAAAATTACAAAACAATGACGTAAAATATATTACCAGTTATAGAGTGGCTATGTGACGTGTAAAGTAATAAATAAATTCAGTAGTATTATAATACAAATTTAAAATTCTAAAATGTTAGGGTTTACAACCGATATCAAGATTTAGAGCTTTTGTTTGTACGGCGATTGCTAACCTGCCTTGGCTACAACACGATGATTATGTACACGCTCCTTTAAATTTGTTTGACTCAATATGTATGGAAAATCTTCTTTCAGCTTATGAATTATCTCAAATATCTGTTTTTGTGAGTATGTAACACTTTTAAATATTATAATATAAATACCGTGATAACCTTTTAAAATTTTTTTAGCAAAAATTAATTTTGTTCAAACCACCTGATGAGAGAACAACACTTGAATTACAATCAATCGAATGGATGTTCGAAATAGGATTTAAATTTTTTCATCTTTGTCCAACTGTAAGTAGGCGATTTAATTAACTTGATTATTTTCAACATATTGGCGGAAGTTCGGAGAAATCAGACTACACATATTGTTGCTGCATGAAATCGTCTATACCCGAACTAACGCTAAAATAAGAATTTGCAAATTCAAAAACTAGTTTGCAAATTATCTGTTAAATGTCTGTACCATTTTGAAGTTTGTTAGCTATAGATAGATACAGAGTTAAGAGTGGGTCTGCGTGAATCACCCCTCCACCAGGTT
The DNA here is from genome assembly GCF_019925205.1 of Metopolophium dirhodum. Taxonomy (NCBI): domain Eukaryota; kingdom Metazoa; phylum Arthropoda; class Insecta; order Hemiptera; family Aphididae; genus Metopolophium; species Metopolophium dirhodum. The sequence continues at coordinate 33,746,236 of NC_083562.1, forward strand.
TTATTATTTTTATATTATTTGCTGACTGTGAAATTATTATTTCTATAATCTTGAAAACTATAATTGACAAAATAACAACATATTTCTCAAATAAATTGATCTTAATGGGGTTGACGGGAGGAGATAACTAAGTCTTGACGTACGTCTGAGAATATTTACCTATACAAGGTAAAAAACTAATAAACAAATTATAATTATAATCCGATTTTCTAGGCAATATTAAATATAAACTGTTTTTATCTCGGTATTTCTTAAATTCAACTACACAAATGACACGTATCTTATTGTTACACAAATCACTACCTATACAGTAATAATTTATTTTTAGGATATTAAAATGGCTCTAATCAGAAGGGCAACGTATACATGTTATGGCCCTGGTAGATGGATACTGAAACAGGGGCATTTATCGACAAATATGTATTTAATTGTCAAAGGACATGTGGTAATTACTGAAGATGTACGAAATTCTGTTACTAAACTTATGGATAACACTGAACGTTGCATATTGAAGGAAAAACAATCTTTTGGCGAAAGTGCTGTTATGTTCAACACATTTAGAACCAATTCTGTGCAATCATTAAGTAAACATTTTTTTTATGTGGATACTAGACAATTATATTGGTTCTAAAAATTCCTCTCTATGTTGTAACTTTGTAACTGTGTACATAAAAAGTTCTTAATAGAAATGTGTTGCATCAATTACGTCTTAATATTGGTTTAAACTATAAACATATCCAAGACACATTTTTTTTTTTTTTTTTTCATTTATTTAGAAAATATACAATCTGTAAGGTTTTTTACAATAGGCATATATGCGGTGTTTATGTGATTTTAACGTGAGTTAACATGATTTTAAGGAACTACCCAACAGTATAGTACTTCCGGCTTGAGGATCAAGACACATAATTTATTTAGTTTTCATATAATAGTATGACAATAAACTGCGAGGTTTGTTGGATTACAAATGAACCCTAAAATTTGTTTTGTAATTATTGTTGAATAGAGCATACATAATATATTTTTTAATACAAATTATGTATCCTTATAAGTTTCATTGACTATATTATATTATATTTACCTATTGTATACATAATATACATTTTATATACTGTATTATGAATTAATTTAAGATAATATACATAAAAAATAACAATGGAAATTCATAGTTTATTTCGAATTTAATCTTTCTTATAATATTTAAATACCTGCAGCTTATTTAATATTTGAGGACATAAAGTACCTATTTAAGTTTATATTTCTAAATGGATTATTTGGTCTGTAAAATTGAATTAACCAATTTTCCCATATTTATTTATTAGAGAGATACAGGTTTGCACCTAATAGTTAATAAATAATAACGTATCTACAGTGATTTGTATTCGATTTACCATATAAAAATAATGAGAAATCATAATATAGTAAGATGTTAATTAACGTATCATCAAATATTGAATGCTACCAGGATTAAACCAAATTAAATAAGAGGTCTACATTGGCAAGTTTCATGTACGGCTCTTTATAGCTAGTTTCTTAAAGAATTAGTGGATTTGAGATGTATAGAAATGTTGGATATTTTTCGAGTGTTTCTGATTGGTATTTTTAAATTTATGAGAAAAAAAAGGGATGGCGAATCAATGGTACCAGAGATGGGTTTTTGGAGGAATGAAATGTTGAGCGCATATCGGTGACCTATACTAAGGATGTTGAATCGAGCTTTAGGAGAACGGGACTGTGTAATCGTGAGGCAGGCAGGGGTTAATTAATTTAAACTTTACAAAAGATAAAATTTTCGTTGGATACGTTCTAGTACATAAATTCATCAGCCATCAGCGTCTGTTTGAGGCTCCCATACAACCGACCCAAATTAAGTATTATTGTACATTTGTACATTTTACAATATGGTTTACCATTATAATGATATGTTATAACACAAGTATAATATTATTAATATTCATAAGTTACAAATTATAATTATTTGAAATGTATTCATAAATATAAAGGTACGGTGGAATTGATTAGCATATCGAAAAATGATTTCACGGACATTATCAAAGATAATTTGCAACTTCGGTGGAATGCAAATGCAATTGCAATTAAAAATTCTTCATATTTTAAACACCTGAGTTTGATGGAATTAAACAAGTGCAGCACTATTTCATTTATTAAAACATTAAAAGATCACGAGTATGTTCTCGGTAAATGAAATACTCAATTTTTAAATATACGATAGATACGATGATTCAAATTAATAAAAAAATTGACAGTAGGTACACCTACCTAATATTATTTTTTTTGTCATAGGAAGAGGAACTGGAGATGTTGATTATGCTCACTTCGTATTAGAAGGTGAAATATCTTTAATACTGCATTTGGAAATCAAAAAGATTGTTAACCGTTATGGAAATGAGGGGTTCAAATTGAGAAAGACTTCGGAAAAATTGTATAAAAAAAAATATACAAATATATATGTCGACACTTGTGCGTTTTTACCAGACTCGTGTTTTAACATTGGTAACAAAATTAAATTAATAAGATAATATTATAATAATAATAACACAATTAATACTGCACCCTGTAGCTCACCAATATTTACTGATTTAGGGAACAAAACAAATTCTGAATATATCTAGCCAAGGTTACGTTGGTTCGACAGCGGCAATTTTATTTTTAACAAGCTATGGGGTTCGGTATCTTATAAACATACATTAATAGAAACATTTAACATTTAATAATTTTAACCCTCACACGTAAATATGCAGTACAAAATTGTTTGTCTTTTGTTTTACCAACACTTATTATTATTATACTATAATTATTAAGAGATATTAAATACTCTCTTTATGCATTTCGAACAAACCGTAATATTTTTTATAAATGTAATATGAACTATGGGTTTGACCAGTGTTGCTTGTTGTTATTAAAAAAAATATAAACTATTAAAAATCTCATTAGGCTACTCATCACTAGACGACGTATTTTCATAAGTAGTAATACAATGTGTCAAACACCTATTTACCGACATTCATATTATTATTCGCAGGTTCCCGAAAGTTAAATAAGATATATAAAATATAAATACATAGTTGTATTTGTACAGTTTTGGACTTGAGTGAGATCATTGATTTTTTTTTTTTATTATTGTGCTTAATCCCGTCAACTATGGCCATTAGCTGTTTTTTGTTGTTTTTGTAGTGGGGGAGGAACGGTTGGAAGAAACACGTGCGTTTTTTTGGGTTTGGCAGAATTTCAAATTGGGCACCTGTAGGTTTCTGCCATGCCCGGTCGGGGATGGTGGCCTCACTCTCTAGACAGTAGCCTGCCCAGAGAGAGGAGCCGCCCGTGGTCAGCTCGGCCTCTCCGTCCCCCGATCATTGATTTGTCACTTCACCTTCACTGCATATTAAATTATATAATTGTACTTTTATATTTAATCATTACAAAACTATAATACATTTCAATACATATCGCATTACTGATGTTCAATTAATTCGTATTGCAAGGTGAAAACGTAACGGACAAAGAATTTATGACCAGCAATATTGACGAAACAAAATGCTTGTGCGTTCCTCATTGGTTCATGACCGAAACAGAAAAACTTAAATGCTGGGAATTTGTAAAGTTGGATCTCAATCACATTATTCCGTCTAAGGACCAAGTGTTTTCAAAACTCTATCGATCGTACAGAAAATAGCATCATGCAAATGAATACCATGAAAAAAAACGATATAATGAATGAACGATGGCCAATGAGAACAGATAATTAAATCGCATTTATCATTGATTTTAGTGTTATCTTAAAACAAATCAAGTTCATGTTTATAAATGTATAATAATATTTTAAAAGTACAAAAAAAATATGTGTGTTTTTTAATATTTTTGTATTTATTTTTTATTTTTTATACGTTATATACAATTTATTCTTTTAGGAACATTATAAGAATACGAGATAAAAGAAAAAAAATATTTATATTCATGAGAAATTTGATGGTAGGGGTCACCCAGTGGTAACACTACCCTTACTTGAGATAAGTTCTTTAATATAATTAATATTATATATTATGTTGTTGTAGACTGTATTATGTATAGGAGTGAAATAATCGCACGAGGTCCATATTGTTGTTGAATATCTACTACGACCTACATGGGTATACAATAATGTATACATATTTTTAGTAAAAAAGTATTTAGTACTAATACTCCTCCAAGCACCATATTTTGTAAGATTTTGGTTAAACAATATACGATTTTAATATTTCAGGCAATTTATTATCTTAACGCAAATCGCCTGTAAAATAGTTTTTTTATTTAAGCCCGTGTTATTATAAAAATTTTTCGTACTTATATTTCTAATGCCTATATAGGAACTTTTTCTTTTAATATTCCGTTAGCCTTTCTTTTTAGAGCAACCAAAATAAGCCTGTTCAAAGTATCAGCTATAAGATTAAACTGCTGATTTCAAAAGTTGCTACTACGCAAAACTTCCGGAGCAACACTCTAGCGTTAATAGTGTATAATGTACACACAAAACAGAAAAACTTTCTAAAATCAATATTATATATATATAATATATATTCCCATCTCCGTTCAGAATTTTAATTTTCAAGATGAGTCGCTCTCAAACTTGGACGAGCTTAACGAAATCCACCCAAGGAACAAGAATCCGACGCTGTTAACGTTTTTAGATTCTGAGCAGAGCAACGAATGCATTGGTTTAACAATTATGTGTTTTTATTGTGTCTATAATGACACTTATGATGGTTGAAAAAATGTTTCGATCATAAATGTTGGAAGGGTGGTGTCTGGTAGAAAATTAGATCTAGTTGGTAGTTTAGGGAGATCAAAAATAAAAATCACAATAAAATAATTGGTGAAAAAATAGAGATAGGTATACTGGCATTTTTTTCAAAGTAAGTCATTGACGTAATTAAATATTATTTTTTATTACTTATTCAAAATTTTAAAACTGTTGGCTTTACATTTTTAACCAAATATTTATATTAGCAGTGTCTACGTATGACATAATAATATTAAATATATTTTTCCTCGTTTTGTAATATTTATGGACAGTTTAATTTATCTACTTTTTATTAGTAATTATTTTCGATTTATGCATGATAAAATATATATTTATCATATTATTCACATTTCACACCCAAATTAAAAAATATCGAAATTGCGGTGACAATTTTTTTTTATAAGCGTTTAAAGTTTAAAAAAAATGTTTATGATATTTATTTTGTCAAAATCTTGAAAATGTATAAACTATTTTGTAGTTAAGAATTTATAAAATTTTGTATTTTAACATCTCGCCCAGAACATTTATTACAAGAAGTTGAATGTATTTCAGGATTCCGAGTACATTTTTAAAGGGACAATTTCAAGCTGACATTAAAACGTTCAACGATTATCATGTACACATGATTGTGTGTGAAATGATTTTTTTATCATCACAAACAAAGTTTCAGTCCACTAGATGGCATTATGTATTCAATTTACTGTTTATGTGTATCATACAAATTATAAAGACAAAAGACAGTATGGTTCTATAATTTACATTCCAATCTTTAGACATATTTATTTATTCTCTATTACGCAATCAGTTACTAGCAAACAATTGTCCGATCAAAGAAGTGTCTTAAATCGTACGATTATTAAATTGTGCCTTATATATTATTATATTTTATTTTATTTCAATTATTTTCTAAAACATAAATGTGTATTGAAATATTCTAAGGATTTTCCTTCACTTGATGTTTTCTCTGCGGATTAAGTGTTAGCACGGTGCTGGGAACCTAAACATGAATGTCGAACCGAACACATATTGAATATGATTTTAATCGTTAATTTGGTACAAATGCTTTAATAAATAATAGGTACCTATACTTCTAGTTTGCCGTGAAATTCGCAACCCATTAACAATGTGAAAAATAAATTTAATGAAAAAGTTTGTGACGATGTAAATTGGCATCGCAAGAATTTTTCAGCTGTTATAGTTGATTTCGGGTGCAGGTATAGTACGGCCTCCTTGCAGCATTCCGGCATTCGCAGAACAATGTTATTGACTATAAATTGTGAACTGTAGCCTGTTGTTACCGTTCTTGCTTGAAATTTGTTTCCCCTTTTCACTTATTTACAATATGCATGTTCATTTTATCTTCTACTTTTTTTCTTTGAAATTTTTTTCCTAGTACGGAGTCGTTTAATATTATTGTGGGCGTAGGCAGCTAGGTACCAGAATTGGTAACATTCAAATGTTTACATGACTGCTCCCATACACATGTTTCATGTGGTAATATATTTCTCATTTTATACAAGTTTTATGATCGAAGTGATTAAATACTTATTAAAATAATATGTTGCCACTTAATTAATATATTTTACTTTTATTATGATAATAAATATTGTACTAGTGAGTAAGGAAAAAATTTAAATCTTGAGTTTTCAAAAAAAAAAGTCCAATTATTCAATTAGTTTAATATTATTAACTTGTAGAACATTTTGCATTATAACTCATACTTTGGAATGATGTGAAGTGAGAATACTAAGACTTGTCGATTTATCATAATATTATATCAATATTATAGAACCATTATATTTTAGTTTATAAAAAAAAAAAAATTAGCTTTTCTAAATGTTAGTAAAAATCAGTTCTTGTTAAAATTTTAAAACGATGCAATCAACTACCTACCTAGTATTATATTTTAAACCAAAATTGCATACATAAGACAATATGTATCGTCGATCTATAGCCTAAGTGTATTTTTGGGCCGAAACTATAAACATAATAATATGCTTTTGCCTTTTTGGCTTGTGGTCTAATATACCCTATATAGCCGGCACATGTTTTACTTCGCTTAACCATAATAACAATAATATATTCTATAATTTTATGACCTATATTGTGACTGCGTAGTATATATGAAATAGCTGTACTTCAATTTGTTGCAAATTTCATGTATTAATGTTGGTACCCAACCGGCCACTGTTATATTATTATCTTATATACTATGCGTGTGCATATAAATATTGCACTACGAAATAGTATATGAGTTTTTCAAACGATCAAAATGATCGTCCGTGATAAAAGATCCATTTATGCGTTTCGTTGTACTGTTATTGTGTGTATTTAGGTGCCTACCTTATACTGACAATAATTCGAACATAACAAGTATAAATTTGTCGAGTAAATAATTGTTTGGCGACCCTCGAAAGGTGCCCACCCCCCGCCTATGTCATCTGGCCAACCCTTATTTTACATAATAATATAATATAATAAACAATAAATAGGTAGCTGCGGCGTTTTGTGTATACACTTGGGTTAGACTTGTCCATTATAAGGATATTCGTATCGTATATGCATATCAGATCGTGGTTATAATTTATAACGATGCGTGCGAGATCCGTGTGGAATTCCAACAGTATAATATCTGATTATATCGTACCTAATAATATCTCGAAATTTCTGTAAGTCATGCGCAAGTAGAAAATTCAGTGCAATGCTGGGTATACGCTTACACGACGGCTAAATAGTAGAAAGTTTAAAGTCATTAAACAATTGGGCAGTGTCGTATTAATAATATATTAAATCACCACATGCTGCTCGAAAACGAAGTAATATAATATATTATATGCCTCTGCTCATATATTTCCACTCACCACACCGGTAAAGTATTATAATATACATTCACGTGACCAAACATTGTAATAATATATTTTATTGTGATTTGGTACGCAACAAAAACATTGTTAATAGTTGGATAAGTATTCGTGATCTCCCACACGAGCATGTTTATAGTGGGGCTCATTATATTCTGTTAAAATAAAGTCAATGCATTTGTGATAGGTAATTTTTTTTACTATCATTGATCTTAACTAATATCGACAATAATTATAGTTCAATTATTAGTTGCAATTTTTTTTTTATTTTTTGTATTAAATTAAGTTACATAATTTAGAACTTAAGAATTTTAATACTTGTGTGATGGTGTTCACGTCTAGGCGGAGTGCTGCATCTAGGTCGTTGGGGAGGTTAAGGCTGCTGAGTTCATCTACGTACTTGAGGCATTCTGTGAATGCGTGGTACCTAATTATAAAATAAAAATGTTTTTAATTTTATATCACGAAGATTTACTAAGTGACAATAAATGCTGAATTGATTTTCTAATAATTTATAACAATATGATGAAGTTTATAAAATGGGAGTTGTTAACTACATTGTACGGGTAGATGATAATTTTTATTATCTCTGATTGTACGTGATACAAATTAATTAGGTATTATTATTTATTATAATATTAAAAATATTAGGTATTTTTTGATTTTTTTGCATAAGATACCATAGTTAATCTAACGCTAAAAATAGAATTTGTAACTGCGGGCAATCATATTGGTTGACGGGTGGTTACAGATGGAGCGGAGTGGGCGGTACACTAACCACACACTTTTTCACTTCAACTATTGTGTAATATCTTTGTTTAAATAATGTTTATAATTCTTTAGTATCCAATACAGTCATTCACAAAAATATAAAAAAAAAAAGATAAGCAAAGTATTTTTTTATAGTCACAGAGCTTCTAAAACGATAATTAATTTACTAATATATATTTTTTTAAATTTTCAATAGGTACATCATACAATTTTCTCAACATAATATCTAAAATATGTGTTCGATATATTGTTGTGTGGTTTTAAAGAAATGTATCCTGTTTTATATTATTAATAAAAAAAAAATACACGTACCTACATCTGAGTGGGTCGTATATGAAGACGGAAGTGTTTTTTTTTCCTTTTCGGAATCATACACCGCCGACACACATATTTCATATAGTTTATTACCGACCCGAGACTCACAACTTTAAAAGTTTAAACGACATGGCCACAGCTGGTGTTTCTCGCTGAACGGAGACAGAGCAATAACGATTTCTGTTGAACCAAGGTATATACAAGGATAAAAAAATATAATATGATAAATATATTTTATACTATGCACATTTTTTTTGTTTCAAATATTATATGTATGCATGTAGATAAAGACGTCTTGGTGTGTTATAAATTATAACAATCATTAGTACTTACATGCGCATTGTAAATTACGTTTCCGAATGGAATATTTAAGGTTTTCATGAGTAAACTTTTTTTCAACAGGTAATTGTCAAATAATTTTTGCTCGGTCAAAAAACTCCTCATAGCTCATAAGTAGTTTATTCTGAAACCAAAAAATCTGATGAATAAATAATCACGATTTTTTTTTACAGACATATTTTGATATTCAATTAGGATGAAATTAGAGGTTTAAAAAATGTATTGTATTAAAATAACGATTTTATTGATTGGGACTTCAAGAGATGGGAGGGGGGGGGGGCAAACATATTGATCAATATAGATGACAGAATTCCGCCCGTGGAATTCCAGCATTTAGTTTAATTTATATAGGCTATATATTAGAAATGGAGAATCCCTGACTACTTGGAACATTTAGTTTTAAATTTAGTTTTTGTATACGAGTCGGATATTACAAATCCTGTTTATACTGGCTCTTGGTGATAGTAATAATTAATAATATTATTTAAGTCTTGAGATCAACATTGGCATAGGGGATAATGGGCGATTCCGTTAGCTAATATGATAAAACTGTCGTTTTTATTTTAACCATTATTATTCTGGCTTTTAAATGTAGAATAAGCGATGGATCAGTTTCCCTATTTTATTTTTGACCACAGATAGTTAGAGAATAATAAAAAAAAGAATACAAATATATCGATGCACTAATGGAATAATGTTCTCTCTGTGTGCCGTGTGGATTACACATTTACGGATATCTTCGTGAGTATACCGTGTGTCCGCGAAAACTGGGTACACTGTATAATTAAATTACCCAAATTATTATTTATTACTCAATACCCTATAAATATTTTAGATTCTGAGCAAAGCGATGAATGTTTTGATTTTACTATGATGTGGGTTTTTTTTTCATTTTTTTTGTGTCTGTCATCACCTTTTAGGACAGAAAAAGTGCTTGGATTTTCAGTTAGTAGTTAACAGTAACTTTTCCGATAGGAAAGTGAATCTAGTTGGTACTTTGGGGGGGTTAAAAGCAAAAATTTCAACAGTAGTTTTCAAACGCGACGTGAAAAACAAATAAAAAATTAAAGAAAAACGGGAATTTTTACGCAAAATCTGTTTTTGAGAAAACCGATTTTGGTTTTTGGTGTAACTTTAAAACAAATGACCGTTACATGACATTTTGACTGAATGTTAATATAAGCATTTTCTATACACCATAACATTTTCCAAATATTTTGACTTATTTTGACCTGTTTACGGACATTTTCAGTTTCCATTTTTTTTAGTTTTTTTTTCTATAAATATCATTAGAATTTTATCTGTTGGGTAAAAAAGCTTGACAATTTGATAGAAGTCTCCTAGGTTATTGTTTCAAAGGCAGATGAAAAAAATTAAAAATCCTTAGTCACAGTTTTTATTTATAAGCATTTAAAGTTCATATTTTGACAAAATACGGAAAAATCACGAAAAATAGCAAATTATTTTGAGTTGAGAATTCATAAAAATTTTTCTTTTTAAATCAATGATTCACTCGATATCTCATGTAACGATTTTCTTATTTTGTTGTAATTAAAAAACGTGTGACTGTAGATACTTGAAAATTTCACTAAATGTTTGTTTTAGCATTTTCTATACACAATAAAATTTTGAAAATAATTTGACTCTTTTTGAGCTGTCTACGGACATTATCAGTTTTCAATTTTTTTATTTTTTGTAATTATAAATATCAATACAATTTTATTTGTTGAGTAAAACGGCGTGAAAATTTAATATAAGGCTCCTGATATAATGTTACAATAGCAGTTGAAAAGTATTAATAATACATTGGCACAATTTTTTTTATAAGTATTTAAAGTTTAAATTTTAACAAAATTTATCGAATTTAAATTTTATTAATTATTTTGCAGTTAAAAATTTATAAAATGTTCAACTTTTATATCTAAGGATTGAAAATTGAAAACAATAGGCTCTTAGGCTCCACGTAAATAGGTTATATATAAATACTTTATTCACAATAATATCATCAAATATACTTGGCAATATCATAGGCTGACTGACCGTTTTCGCTCAAAATCGTTTCTCTTGTACAATGATATTATATCATTGAATTAAAATTTAACACCATCCATTACAGTGACCCACTTGTAACCTACTGTACAGCAGAGCGACATCCACTTACCCACCTTTTTGAATTATGTTTTCGGAACATGATACTATAGACTATTGGATAATCGATTTCCCGCAGATAGGATTTTAAAAAATGTATAGGGTACTGACACCTCACACTTAATTGGTTTGAGTATTTCTGTTACGCACTTACGCTACCTATAGTGATATTATACATTACGTTTGCCTTATGCGGACGATATTGAATACGTTATTTAAGATTAAACCAATGATTCATAATATTACATAGTTATATCTACAGGCCAGTTGTATCTCATAGATGACGAGAAATGTGTCGATGAGTCTCAATTTCAGTGGACGTTATCGTAGAAAATCCAACCTGCTGTGTTTGGTGTGCGATTTTGCCACTAGGCCACTATAGGGTGTTTGGCGTTGAAGTCACCGGGCACATCAGGCATTCGTGGCATTGTGGTTTGTAACTATATTTACTAGGTCTAGATTCCTCATTTCTAGTGCGAAATTTTGAGGTTGAACTTTAAGTGCATAACGATGTGTGGCCGTTCAGGCCCATGCCTAAACTTTCTGGTTCTAGCCATGAAATGGGCTGGTGCCTGGTCGGGTTTAGTTTGAAGAGTGATAAACAGCGCGGGAATCGTAATGCTCATAAAAAACAAACCAAGTACGAGTGTTGTACCTACTACTATCATAAACGAACTATGAGATACATCTTATATGCGGTATTTCTCTATGTCATCTTTTGGCTTGGGTAGTATTTAATGTTGCCGCCTTGCCCGTTTTGTTTTTAATAGTTTTATTTTTATCTTTTATGTGTTTCTCTTTCTTTGTTTTACGTCTTCTATGTATACTGTAATACTTCTGTCAATAATTGACTTTGGATTTATAAATAATAATGCAAAATGTAATATGTGTTTATTTGATTATAATTTATTTTTAGGTTTTTCAATTAATAATTGTGTAAGTATAAAGTTCAAAATCATGTGCCAACAACAGACAGCTAAAACTCAGAATATTTTATAATTTTAGTGATATAAATAATAAAAATAGAAAGTTATAATGGTGAAAAATGATTACCCCAAGATATGCCACACAATGCTTTAGTAATATTGTTTAAGTAATTTGTAATTTTTTAAATTATACCAAAAATTTAAACCGTACGATTTAAAAGTCAATTTTTAAATGAACGGTAGTCACGTGGTATTGCCCATTGACAGTCACAATATATAAATAAGTAAAATAAATAATTAAAAAAGATGGGCAAGTAGGTGTTGTCTGTAAATATTATGTATCTCTGCTATATACTAGGTTACAAGTGGATCACTGTAATGGATGGTTTTAAATTTGAATTCAATGATATAATATCATTGTATACGAAAAACGATTCTGAGCGAAGACGGTCAGTTGGCCTATGATATATTACTAAGTACATTTTGATGATATTATTGTGAATAAGGTAATTTATATTTACACATATTTTACGTGTTTTAAAATTTTAATCCTTAGCTATAAAACTTGAATATTTTATAAATTGTTAACTACGAAATCATTTTTAAATATTGTAAATATGATACATTTTGTAAAAATTCCAACAAAATGTTTATAAAAAAAAATGTGTGCATATGTATTTTTATTATTTTTCAAATGCTATTGTACCAATATATTAGGAGCCTAGTATTACATTTTCGAACTTTTTTACCCAACAAATAATTATAGAGACAATCATAGAAAACAAAACTTAAAAAGTTGAAAATTAAAAATGTCCGTAAACCGCTTCAATTGAGTCAAAATATTTTAAATTTTATCATGTATAGGAATTGATAAAATAAACATATGGTTTAAATTTAAAGTATCTGCATTTATTCGTTTTTGAATTACAGGAATTACAGCAAAATAAAAAAATTTCTACATGACAAATCGAGTGAATATTTAATAATTAATATCAAATAATAAATTCCTTGTAGAAACGATAAAATTCCATCAGATTTCTTCAATAAAAAACGCTTAATATTGTGATTATAGGTACACCAATTATTAAGATCTCGATATTTTATCATTTTCGGAATTATTTACAATATAATATGAAATATATAATGTATATTATAATATCAAGCCAGCTTCTAAACTTTTAATGACAAAATATTTTTTTATAAACACGTAGCATAGAGATTTTATATCAGTATGTGATATTAGTTAATAATTAGGAATTTTATGTTTCTTATTCAATCCAGTAAACAAAATATGATGTTATTAAATTACCACAAAATAACTTTAATCGTTATTCTTCGCTTATAAATATCTAATTTTGTACAAATTTAAACTTGAAATGTCTATAAAAAAAAACACGGAATGTATTCTATTCAACTAGATCCAATCATTGCTACCAAAAACCAACTCCAAAGTTGAAAATCGAAGCATTTTTCAGAAAAAAAACAATAATTGAAACAGCACGCATATAATTGTAAAATCTATATATTCATAGATCCACTCAAAATCTAAAGTATTTTATACTTCTATTTTGTGTACATACTAATTACCTAATTTTTAATTATTAGCTTCAACGTATAATTAATAGCCTAAGCTGTTTTAATGAATATCATATTGTATATTGTTTTAAGGTCGTATAAATAATATTATAATATAATATTTACTAGCTGAATTACCCGGCTTCGCCCGAGTGTAAAATATTTGTGTTATAAACACATACACCATACCCATTCCCGTCTATAATGTCTTGCCGACAAATATCTTAGACTTGTGAGATTAATATTATATTAGGTATATACCTAGGTACCGTGAAAATCGCCAGCCTCAAACTATCATTATCTTGGGTCTACGTTGATCAGTCAGTGAGTCAGTCAGGACACGTTCGATCATATATTATTATATTATAGCCATCCCGCTCGGCGTTGCACGTGATACACTCATGTGATTATGCAATCAGTATATTTTCGCACGAGGTGCGTACTTAATTAATGATTACGAATGTTTTATTAACTCGTTGTTTGCGATGTGCATGAGTAGGTTCCCGGGACAACGGTCGAGAAGTTAGCGTTACAGGAATATCATTTTTACTAAGTTATATTAGGGTTTTGACCAAGTATATAACATACAGGTCTAAAACCATACTAATATTAGAAATGCGCAAATTCGTGTGTTTGGATATTTGTTACTCAATCACGCTAAAAGTTCTGAACGGATTTGAATGGAATTTGGTGTACAAGTTAGGTTATGACCTGGAGTAAAAACATAGGATAGTTTTTATCTCCGATAATGACCTCCAAGGGGGTGTCATAACAGGACATTTTTCTTGCGTTAACGTGGTTGTTGATTTGGTCGCTATACTATTTGGGAGGAGTAACTGGTAGCAACCAATTAATTATCAATATAAACATAAACATCTATACATTAATAAACTGTTTGCGTGTAGATTAAACCTCTGGGAGCAAAATAGACTAATTTAAAAAGTGTTAAATTTGGTTTTTTTTATTCTTCAGATTTTAGTACGGTTAAGTTAGGTTAGGATTTTGTATTAATTTATCTCCGTAGGAGGAATTAAGTAAACACGGCAAACTTGGTATAACTTTGATACTTTAGAGTTAAATCATACACTTACGCGTACAAACAGCTCGGGGTCCGCGGTCTACCACACGTAGATTGCTTACCTGATAACATATACTGCTGCGAATCGGAATTTTTATTCCGGGCAATGGAAAAGTTAAGATAAGTTTCGAACACCATACACCCAATATTAAATTTAAAATTAAATTTTTTAAATAACGAATTGAACAAAGTTTGAGTCGTATAGAGTTGGTACATTTAACGGGCAACGAAGTAAAATACAAATCTTTGGCACGGGCAACGCCGAGTGGGACAGCTATAGTATTATTATATTCAAATTGAATATATAATATAACTAGCTGATCCCGAGCACTTCGTTGCCCGTTAAATGTATCAACTCTATATGACTTAAACTTTGTTCGATTCGTTATTTAATATTCGGTGTTTGGTGTTCAAAGTTTATCTTAACTTTTCCGTTGCCCGGAATAAAAATTACGGTAGATCACGGACCCCATGCTGTTTGTGCGTAAGTGTATGATTATAGTGTATAACTCTAAAGTATTAAAGTTATACCAAGTTTATAGTTTTTACTTAATTCCACATACGGTGATGGATTAATATAATAAATTTATACAAAATCCTATTCTAACCTAACCGTACTAAAATCCTATGAATAAAAAAAAACAAATTTAACCCTTTGTAAATTAACCTATATTCTTCCCAGAGGTCCAATCTACCCACAAACATTAATTTATATATATATATATCTAACTATATAAATACACAGACTAAACTATACAGACGTTCTGGAACTACTTATCAGATCTTCTTGTATATATTATAAATGTCTTGATTTTTTTTTTTTTAAACGAAAGAGTATTTTACGGAGAAGTATTATAATATATAAAAGACAATTTTAGGAAAATCCACCTGTGTATAATATATTGGTTGCAATTGGTTAATCGAGCATATTTGTTGATTTGTATATTAGTCTTTTGTCAATATACATATAAGATCTGATAAGTAGTTCCAGAGTTTAGTCTGTATAGTAGTTATAGTCTGTGTATTTATATAGTTAGTTGGTAGATTAGACCTCTGGGAAGAAGATAGGTTAATATTTACAAAGGGTAAAATTTGTTTTTTATTTCATTCATCGGATTTTATTACGGTTAGGTTAGGATAGGATTTTGTATAAATTGATTATATTAAGTAAAAACGACACACTTGGTATAACTTTGATACTTTAGAGTTAAATCATACGTACAAACAGCACGGGGTCCGCGATCTACCACAGGAGATGTGTGTGTGTGTGTGTGTGTGTGTGTGTGTGTATTAGTAATGGGCAATGACTAACTATAAATATTTTTGTATAATTGTTTCAATTCTATAAAGTCAAGTGTATATTATGAGACCACACTTATTTAATAAAATACCTAGGAATTAGAACTTTTGTTTTTTAATAATAGTACTTATGTAAAATATACGTTACTTAAATCTGAACGATACAAACTGTCCACGGTTTTCATTTTCTCCATGTAAGTATGTAACCGTATAAAATGTCAAAATTTGAGGATTGGGGGTAAAATCCCATTACGCCGCGTCAGTGTAGTGGTGTATTTGGGGATTTTCTATATGCGTTACCCAACACATATTATTAGCTATAAAGCACAACCTGAGTTTATTTCAATTCAAGTGACCGTGTAAAAGTATTTTAAAATATTCAAATACCTATTTAAGCAGCGTGCAGTGCATACTGAAAATCCTGTATATCTCCAAACACGACACATTCCCACACTATTTTTTTTATTTGAATATCTCGACGAACGAATTATTCAAAACCTACTCGACTATTCTAATAAACATAGCATGTTAACTTGTTAAAAATGCTAAACATTTAAACTCGCACAACTAGACATTTTTTGTTGTTGTAAAGAGGTGGAATCTCACCCTGTTGTGTCATGTTTCTTTGTGTATGCACAATAATACACCAGTTACGGTTTCAGGACGTTAGGTCTCCCTCCAAGCACAGTTTTTTCCAACAACTATATATATATTTAAGTACAATATGAATTTGTGTCAACTAACCAATCGCATATTTGATGAGCGTATATTATCAATTTTGTATCATTATATATTATAGAGTATATATGTTTAATAGACTTAAAACTTTTGTACAATATTGATTGAACAAAAGCCAATATTGAAAAACAATTAATATCGAACTAAATCGAAATCGGAAGAATACGACTATTAGATAAAATTAGTCCTGGACTCACCTCCAAATAAATTCCAAACACTGATTACGATGTGAGTCTTATGGTTACAAATACTAAAAATCCTCAAAACGCCCGTTGACGTACCCCTATTTTATATACATAGACATATCGAAGACCAATATTATTTTTAAGTCATAAAAATAATAATAAATTATAAAAAATTCAACCCAATAACAATGAGACCGTCCACAGTAATAATATTGTTACAATAATCGGTCAGTATATCCAGGTATAACGATTACGTATTTACGTATGCAAGGAAACTACGAAAATAACTAAGGCCCAGATTACAATGAAAAGTGCATTATTTTTTGGATGATCTAGAAAAATGCATTCCAAGTACATAATTCGTTTCATGTAACAGATACTTAAACAATTAATAAGAAACTTTTATCGTTCATTTGTTTGCATTTTTCGATGATTTCCCATATTCAGAAATTTTTTTTAGCCTTTTCAGATAATTTTTAATATATAAATAAAATATACATGTTATATTATACGAATTTTACAAATGTGTATTATGTATTTATTTATACATACATTTCCACTTACAACTGATTTATATATTTTCAGTGAAGTGAAAACCACATAAAAAATTAAGTACTATTAGGTTTGAAAATGGTCCGTCCAATAGCATGTAACCATTTTTTTTTACTATCTCATTATCGTTCGTTGGAAATCTTAGACGATAAAAATACCACGTAGAGTTAATACAAGTATTTATAATTAATATACCTATTACTTAAGTTAAATGTACAACAAATAAAATTAAGAAATAATTCATCACAATTCACATTAATACTATAACTTAAATAAAATATTAATATAACCTTCATCACTTGTACTGTATCAATAACTATAGGCATTGCAAAAATTGACCATTTTTTTTTTACAGTAAAACTAAAAGAATTTGGTAAATAGAAAGATCTTGGCAGTAAATAATAATTATAATTTATAATAAAAAGGATTAAGTTGACAGAAATGTACAAAATGTTATGCCGCAGTACATCGAAAAGTGAATAAAAAATGGCGTATAATCTATGAAGGCAGAAATAGAAATCCCCAAGTCCAAAAGTAATCACTATATTTTTTTAACACGCTCGCTTGGTTTTATTTACAATAGCCATATTGGTGGGTTCAGTTATTATATTATAGTCAGTTCAATGATAATAACTAGTTGGTCAGTACAGTTGGAGATAGGTACATCGTGATCGCATTCATTTCGAACGTAGTTAGCTACTAGTTGTTTATGTAATGTACGCGTCTAAGTGTGGTAGGTACCTAGTTAGTTTTTGTATTATTATTAGCTTAGTTAAGATAAAGTGGTTAAAATGCCTAAAATTGAACCTTCGTTTTTCAGTCATTTGCGTGGTTGCGTCGTAAAAAACAATGTTCATTTTTTAAGACAATTAATGCGTTGAAAGTGCATTTTTAAAGGAATTTTTGGTTATTTTTTAGAGCATTTTTGAATAGTTTTTAGGGCATTTAAACCCGGGCCCTATAGTCATAACATGTCGTTCAAAGGGTTATGCGCGCGGCAGTGGCGGTACATAATACAATATAATAATATAAAGTTCGGTATAGGCGGTATATACACGTTTTTTGGTCACGCACGTGCGTCCGTCGTTATTGTGTTCGAAATTCGGGAGACTTGCTAGCGAGTGGGTCGACGGTGCTTAGTGGAGGTGCTAGTGACTGAGTGAGTGTCGGGGTGAGTGGAGGTACTAGTGGTGGTGCGAGTGGCGGGCGGTCGGTCGGTCGGAGCGGCCCGTCGACGGGGCGTGCGTGTTGCGAACGCCCCGGCGAGCAGCAGACGTAGCGCTTTACGCCGGGCGACGCGCGGCGCGCCGTCAAAAGCACGTAACGCGCGGCGCACGACTCGTCAGTCAGTGTGTCGGCTAACGGCGGTACGGGAACACACCACGCACCACGCCGACGCTCAAGCGGAAAATCGTGTTCGTCCGTCGGTTCGTCGTGCCCGGCCGTCCCGCCCGTCCGTCCATCGTCAGTCTGCCCGTTCGTCCACACGGCTAGCTCGCTCAAACGCTCGTCCGTCCGCCCGTCCACCATCCAAACATCCCGATCGGGCGACGCACGTTCCGGCCACACCAATAACCGGCCACCGGCGGCCACGGCGGGTGGTGTCGACGGCCGCCGGGCCGGTTGTCGTCGTAAAAGTGGAGGCGGCGGAGGCGGAGGCTGTGGTGGTGGTAGTGCCGGAGGCAGTGTTGAGGCGGGTGAATCGCTCGTGACGCGGCGCCCCCCGGCCGGTTGCAGGGCGGCGCACCATGCGACGCGATGCGGTCCGCCAGCTCCGAACTGTTGCTGGACACCAAGCAGCAGCAGCTCCGCAAGAAGAAGCTGCTGGAATTAGCGGCGGCCAAGAAGCAGAAGCGTGGCGTGCCCCGGACCCTCCGCGAGAAGGTGTGGTTCTACTCGACTCTGTCGTTCGCCATGATCGCCGTCGGATCTGGCTCAGCGCTGCTGTTCCTGGTGCCGCTGTACGTGGACCCGGCCGTGTCAACGCTGCTGGCCGACTTCGTGCCGGAACCGGTGCAGTGCACCACGGTGCGCCGCGAACAGCTGGCCGGCCTGTACAACTGCACGTGGAGCTCGTGCCGGGAGGGTTGCACCAGCGACGTATACAACTGCAGTCACATTTACGTGGCGTACAGGACGTCCGCCGATGGAGTCAGTGGCGTCGGTGGCGGTGGCGGTGGCATACAAGTGGCGTCGGGTCGCGGCGGCGATGTGATCGTGCCCGAGGCCGTGCTGCTGGTCAACATCAAGGGCTGCGGTTACCCGCCGGCCGTAGCTTGTTCCAATTTCACCAAGGCGTACGGCGTACCGGGCGCCACATTCCCGTGCCACTATTCCCGGCAGAACCACACGCTGGCCGTGGTCGGCTACGACAAGCGGCAGCAGTACGCCGACATCGTCCACTACTTTGCCGTCCCGTTCGCCGTGTGCGTGGTCACGTCCATCGTGCTATGCGTCATGCACTGCGACTGTCAGCAGGCCACGGCCGCAGCGGCAGGACAACAAGCACTGCCGGAGACGTCCAGGAGTTCCGCCGGACACTCACACACGGAAGGCTACAGGTATTATTGTCATCTTGTTATTGTTATACTTGCTGCCCCTCCAGGGATCCAGAAAGATGATAAAAGAATGTAAAATAAAAATCTCTGAAATTATTTCAATAGTGACTCAGCTAGAAATGTGTTTCACAAAACTACCCTGCTATGAAATAACGGTTTACGGTTTGCACCGATCTATAATAAATTGGGAGTTAGGGAGTAACTTAAGTTTCAAGCCGCTGTAATGAAATTACTTTTTAAGTATTTCGATAGTACCCAATTATTAAACACGTTTTATTGTAAGTCACTTGTACGCAATTAAAGTTAATTTTTTATAGTAGAATTACTAAATTTTTTAAACACATTTTATGTGAATATTTTATCAAGTACTACCTACTTTCTGACAGTATATTATATGAATTTTCATAATATTCGTATAACAAAATAAATTTTTATTTTTATTACGAAATAATATTATTATTAGTGTCTGTTAATAGTTTCATATAGATGATTGACATTACATAGGTTAATGTATAGAAAACATAATATTATTAAGATCCAGTGATATTTTAGAACAAAACAAAATTAAAAAATAATTTTATTAATGAATTTTTTTTTTTAACTCAAAAGTAATGTAACTTGAATAAATAAAATAACAGTAACTTAAGAATTATTTAGTTAAAATTTGAAAGGTAGGTTATCTATAATGTAATTTAATAACCTATACCAACAATTAACTTCCCCAACACTGCAGATATATTATAATATATAAATATGGATTTAAATTGTATATAATCATATACTTTTTATTACACATTTCGTTTTAGGTAATTTTATTCGGCCCCAATTTCGGCGAGCTATATATTGTTGTCGAGCAATCCATTTTAGATCGACTGATAGATCAACGGAGTCAGACGACATTTTTTCGGGCTATCGAAACGTATTTCGATATTCTTAATCGAAAATAATGGCATGAGACTTCGGTTTATCGATTAACAATTCGTGAAACAATCGACTCGGGAATGGTTAAATTATTTAAATACTCCAATGACAACAGTCACTGAGGGACGCAAAACCGAAGCGTTCCATCTGCCCCTGTACACGTACTATAT
Source organism: Metopolophium dirhodum (assembly GCF_019925205.1). Lineage (NCBI taxonomy): Eukaryota > Metazoa > Arthropoda > Insecta > Hemiptera > Aphididae > Metopolophium > Metopolophium dirhodum. The sequence goes on from NC_083562.1 coordinate 33,767,470, forward strand.
GTATATGCAGGATACTCTGTTCGAGATTCGAGATTAGTGTTTGGCGTGCCAACTCCGAAAAGTGGGACATCCGTTGGCGGTATACGGACAAAAGCTAGTTGAATAAACTAAAATGTATAGCAGCTTTGAATTTTGACGAGGGCGTTGAAGAGACTGCAGTAGACCGTATATATATATATAGAGAGAGAGATAGTGTCTAGTCCAGCGAGAAGGGACCCTAAAATTAACGATCTGTGTCGGTAACGTGCGTAAAATGCGACTATGCGAGTTGGCCAGTTCATCTCACAGTACGGTCGAGTCTTTAAGACTATAACCCAGAAAATCCCAGTCCGACCAGCGAGATTTATAGGCTGCATGGTTCAGGCAATAGTCCTGGCACTAGACAAAACGATAAAATAAGTGATCATGATAATATATAATGGGCTTCAAAAATATAATCATAATTCATAATATTATGTACCAAAGAAGTAAAAACGTAGAAATAACTAATAATATGAGCACTACAATTTTTCAAAAAGAAATATGCACTTCTGTTGTATTAGCATTCTCTGTTATTTTCTAAACATTTCATAATAATAAAAAAACTAAAAAATTTGGAAATTGAAAATGTCCGTAAATAGTTCAAAACAAATTAAAATATTTTGAAAATTTTATCGTGTATAGAAAATACTAATATAAACAACCAGTGAACATTTCATAATCTACGGTCATTTTTGAGTTACACCAAAAACCAAAATCGATTTTGTCGAAAAGCGATTTCGCGAAAAAATTCCTGGTTTTCCTTAATTTTTTTTTGTTTTTTGCGCTTTAGAAAATTACTGGGGATTTAAAATTTTGAACTCCCCACTGCACCAACAATATTCACTTTCCCATTGAACAAGATACTGAAGTTGAAATTCGAAGCATTATTTTAACTAGGTACTTTTTCGTGTACAAAGACACAAAAAAACACACATCATTGTAAAACCAATACATTCATCGCTCCGAATCTAAAATAATTATTTCATTTTATGTTATATGTTGCATATAGGTAAGTCAAATATAGATGAAAAAAATTCGAATCTGAATTTTCAGTAAGTACCTACTAAAACGTATTCGTATATTAATAAAATATATATTATAACACTATCATACCCGTCTACGTGTTGTAGGTACTACATCCAATAAGGATTCGAAATTTCTATAAGTCCTGATCCTGACTACTGATAGACCGCTGTATATATGCGTATGAACAGTATTGTAGATACATATAACTACAGTTTTTGATATTGTTGATGCATTTAAATCAAAATTTGTACGAGTAGAGTTATTAAACTTTATGCGAGCTTATAAGTTATAATAGTATTAATAATAATTTCCAATGCTAAATCTAATTTGAAAAGATAAGTCTTGTAAAGACATACGTTTTTAAATGGCAAGAGATATCTAGGTACTTATTTAAAAATACTGAAAATATTTCACTACACTAGCAAAAAATTCAAAAATTCAGAATTTGAATAAAATAAAATGCAGATGAGACAAAAATTATAGAGCATGCTATTGTTGAGTCATCCGGTATATTACATAAACAAACATATACGCATCGTCGCACCGATATTGTTACGAACAAATCCTAAATGTATTTACGTCGATTACGTTGATAAAAAAATCTATTGAAAATAAATTCGTTGATTATACGACAAAAACCTTTTAGTCATACCTACACTCGCACCTTGCAGTCACGCAAATACTGTATAATATACGACTAAGGTACCTATATATTGATTTGACGCCAAAATTGTTTCAACGATAAATAGACATACCGAATTACATTAAAAAATGTTGCCGATTGTATACGATTTATCGTATCGAACGTGGAAAACACGTCTCCTTTGTCGTCGTAGTCGTCGTCGTCGTCGTCGTCGTCGTAAGATTTTTGGCTCTTGTACTCGCGTAGTTGCACTTAAATTTATCAACAGTACGACTCGTGAGGTCCTTATAATTCTTTGTCGGATGTCCTCTTGTAATTTATAAACGTAGTCTGTTGTCTGCAAGACGTATTAAAATCGTTTAATATAATATTGAAGTTCGCAGTACGCATTTCGTCCTTCCATACTGAAATAAAACTATAATTATATTAACAAAATAAACGGTTTCGGCTATTAAAATTAACCTTTTGGTATTATTGATATATTTAAAAAAAACGGTCATATATAATATTGTACCTATATAATTTTCATAAAAATAACACGCATGTCATCGTAAAAGGCCTTTTTCTCTTGTACCTTGCTTGAATATTAATTATATTATAATAGAGGACGTCGCATATGCCCGGGCTTTAATTAGGACATTTTTTACAGAACTTATAAGTAAAATGAAAATTGAACGATCAAAACCTGTTAATATAATATGCATTTTAAAAGAATGGTTTGAAAATGTTCTTGTGTCGATACTCTAATTGGTTTGTTGCGTAATGGTTACGAATTTATAAATTAAAAAAGTTTTGCGGCAACCTGCAACAACGCAATATCAAAGCACATACTCATAATAATAATAATATAATGACCGAAATTATGTCATAAATATAATGCTTCGCCTGATGATGAAGCGTTTTTATTTTTTCGATAACCCAACTCCACAAAATATCGTATTCAAAAAACTTGAGAACCAACAAATTTATCAATATTGTGCTATCGAACAAAAACGTTGTGCATAATATATGAAAATTAAAATTCTGATTTATTTACAATGAAAATGTTTACTACCAGGCCAGTAAAAACATGGCCCCTGAAAAAAATGTTTCTACGGAGATGCATTTATAGAGAAACTTTAAATTTTAAAATGGCCGGTACAAATTCACGCATGTTATAATAATATTATACAGTATGCACTCATCTTATTTTGAAAAATGTTTTTCTATGAACATATTCGAAACCTACCTATGTCAAATATGTATTTTTTTTTTTATTCATATTCTATTATAACAGGAATCGTATACAATAGTAGGTACTATATAAACATATAAAGACGATAGCTAGTACGCCTATTTTCAGGAAGTCATTATTATATGTGCACATCGAATTTTTTTCCCTGTTTCAGTGTATCTACGTCGTGTTATGAAATCGTGTATTCGTAACTTTTGAAAGCTTACACCCTTAGAATTTAAGTATCGTCATAAACAAACAAATATAATAACGTTAAATTCCACAGATTGATGAAAAAACTAATATTAACTCACTGTTATTATTTTCGTTTTTCAAATCTTCCGGACAGTGAACTCAGAACATTATTATTTTTCTCACTGTTCATATTCAGTTTGTCCGACACTTCGAATTGAAAAAAAAAAACATTTGAAATCTGATTTAATGCATATTTTTTAAGGTAATAATATGATTTTACTGTTCTAAATAATAGAATCAACAAATGAACTGTTCCAGAACAAAATAATTTCGTTGTAATCGACATCAGTTTATGTGTCCGTATACCCAATCAGTGATATCGAATTGTTAAAGTATGGACATGTGTAGGTACACTAGTATCAGTGGAAAGAGGGTGTTTTTGGCGTTAAATCACCCCTTTTCACCATATTTATGCAAAAAATATACTTATTATACCTATATAATCATGCTTCAGATGTCTATAAAGCATGTTGTCATATAGACGACCGTCAACTGGTTCGTTTTATTTCTCATTTGATATTATCAATAGTATGAAGATCGATGACTATAATGGAGAGTAGTGTAAGTTCACCCCAAGTTATGTTTAAATAAAAAATTAAAATACCCACCCTATAAAAATTCCGGCCAAGCACCTGGACGCAAATAATTTTGTTAGGACTAATAATATGAACAACATTGATGGTCGCACACTCGCAGCACCTATTCGTACACCTCACGTTAATTTTTTTCCATGTTGAAATCTCAAACTTTTCGGCTCTGAAAAAAGTTTTTAAATCATCACAACTGACACATGTCTACAATCTACATAAACGGAATTAGTCGTTTTTTATTACTCTCACGTGCCAAACATGACTAAAGATAAAAAAGAATATGAGGTAAGAGACAGATACAAGGTGAGAGGGTAGCCCCCCCCCCCCCAGACATATTATTTCTCCAATTTTTATAGGGAAATTTACATAAACATTATACCTAGTTGACCGTTTTGGAGAAAGCGACAGTATAAAAAGACTTTTGGATTTTGTTATTAAATTTATAATCATTATTTGATTTATTACATTAAGATTATACTCTCAGATTTTTCCTCTGAATATGAGCCCGTACGACAAAACAATAAGACACGCGATATAATAAAGACTTGACACACGATTATTATAATATACGTTTATTTCCTAGTTACACAATAATATTATTGTATAGGCAATGTCTTGTAGGTTTATTTTATAGGTATCTTGTCAGTGATTTGACACCCAATGGAAATGAATAGCCTGAATTTAAAAAAAAAACTAAAAGCATTATATCAATTACATTTTATATTAGATTAATGTATTATCATGGATAGGTACGTGGCCATATTTTATCGTAATAATATATATTTTAATATAATATTATAATGTGGAGTTGGTTGGAATAGTCAAATTTCCTATATAGTATAATATCAACGCAATTTATGAGATTTCTGCATCTGAAAACTGCGTTTTTAAAAACATGGTTTGTCATCTGTCACGTGCAATAATATAGCGGCCGTCACAGACGTATACTTCGTACGTAACATTATACAATAATAATACCTAAATGAATAATCGTTCAAATTATTTCCAAAACTACGTGCCATTAGGACTCGCTGACGTTATTGTTGAAACTATATATAATATAACTTTTGTTATTAAAAGATAAAAACCACCTCACTCCAGTGGTAAGGATTTAGACGTATGTGCCTGATTATCTAATAATTAAAGTGATGAACGCGCTCCAACTTAATTCCAACTTAGTGCAGTAATTATTTTTCCCGGCATAATACCCCCGGGGGTGACGTGTTTTAATTAATGAATTTCGAACAAACACAAAAATACCATATCCATTCGTTCCGAGAAAACATGGTTTTTAGAGCGCGTTTCGGAAAAACCGAACGGTGCAGCAGACTTTCACTTTTTATTTTTTTTTTTTAATTAATTACATTTTGTTGTTTTAAACTCAAGTCGTACAGTCCCATACACTTTACTACACAAAATTAGTCAACTAAATATTACTATTATAATACATAGCTCGTAAACGTAGCGGTTTTCATTAGAAGTGTAAAGTGTATAGTTAATAGTATAATATAATTATAGGTACGCGCGGAGAAACTTGGAGTAGTTAATAGTTATTATAGGTAGCTATCTACTAAAAATGTATCCATCACGTGTCTATAATTCTGCATATAGCACGTTTATAAAATTGTTTTCCACATAGTGTATAAATATAACGCAACAAAAAAAGAGGTAAAACTATTTATAACCTGTCACGACGTGACAGGGTTAAACGTGAAATTACGTGTTTACGTATTTTTTTTTTATTAAACTGTTAACATAGTGATTATTATTATATATCATATATCTAAAATAATTTTCTTTTGCGCCGTCTATAATATTATAAAATATGTATAAAGTATGTTTATAGTGTGAAGCGTTATATACTTATATTATTTATTCAACGTCAAGTCGGATAATATTATTATGCTACTCTGACTTGATATACTTAACGCGTAATTTAATGTTGAATCAAATACATTTCCAGCGAACAAACTACGGCCGAAGCGTGCTAAGCAAAAAATTGTTTTGAAATATTATTTGACGTCCTCGTGCACATGTGTTAAATTTGATAATATAGAGGTTATTATAGATGCAAGCCAGGATTAAGACATTTTGCGGACCAGGAGCCAAAGTTTTAATGAGGGGCCTGTACGAAAAAAAAAAATTTATATATTATGTACCTGTTATAATAAAATATATACATAGGTATTATAGATACAAAGCAATAAATAATGAATTATGTATCACTTTATTTATAAATTATAATATATAGGCTTTTTCCCTAGCTAAATAATCATTGATTTTTTTTTTTTAGGTGATTTATGCAGTATTATAGCCTATAACGAAAAAAGTAATGGACAAAATGTATTTATTAATTTAAATTAATATATTTAGAGGTCCCTAAATAAATTCCAACTATCGGGGCCCCTTGGACCCCTCCTTAAACCGGGCTTGTATAGATGTTCATTATAAGGCGGTTAATGAACGGGTTAACGCGTTTGGTGTTGAAATTCGTAGTCAAATGCATTAGATACCTTTTAATAATATTATGATGGTATAGATAATAGATATTGGTATATAAATAGTGATAGTAATATGGTTGTATGGTAATATCGTCGTGAATTCATCATTGATATGGCAATTTCGACGATGAAACAATAATACGATTTAATTATTTCGTATTAGTTTTACTTAATATTATTATATACTCGTTCGACGTGCAATATTATGTCTTCAGAAGAGGAAATAAAACGTATTATACGTGCGCGAGTATACCACAAGGTCGGTATGTATTATTATATTACTATATATAATATTATTGGCCCAGTAAAACTATATACAACCGAATCGATATCAATATGTATTACGCGGGGTTTAAACTTTTTTAAGGACAACAAAAAAAGTTATTCCGAACAATGGTTAATTTAATGGAAACCACATTTCACGTTATACACTGAAAAACGAGTGTAGTGCGCGATTGGTGCGCGTATACATACGTGCCACTTTAAATTGCTTATTTTTCGCATACACATATTTTATTTTTGAATACATTTTATCTTTGTAATTACAATAATATATACATTACACACACACAGACACACACAAACACGAATACATTTATACCCTGCAAGTATTGACGAAATTTCATTTCATTCCTGTTTAAAAAATATAGAGTTAGGCAACGTTTCGTGCAACACACTGCTTGTTTTTTTTAACGTTTATTTATAATGAATTCGGTGAAAAAACTATAATATGACCCAGTCCGACTGTAATATATGATACCTACCTAATATAATATCGTGTCAATTACCCGAATATATTATGATAATTTTTATCACGATATTAGATTAACTAAGAGAAATAATAATAACAATAATATGGTAATCAAAAGTAAAATTAGACGCATTTTATTTGGACATGTTCGTATTTCGTAAAATATAATTTTTGGATCGAATACAGATTGATGTCTCTATGCAGGTCGAATAATATATTTCCCGTTGCAGCAGGTTAGGTTTGTTTAGTCTAAACATTTACATTCACGACATTAATTCTAAAATTAGTTAAAAATTATAATATACGTATTGTACAATATCAGTGTATTATATTATATTATATATGAATTTTATTAAATATACTAATATGTTCAAATTCATGAAACTTTTGTAAGTTCTGTGTCAACAATAAGTTTACATGTATGGTTTTCATTTTTAAATTATTAAATTTCAGCAATTCCTGAAAATATACTCTTGAAATATTATCAAAAATTATTTTTCTGAAATGTAACAAATGCACTAGAAGGCACATGGATTTGTAACTACTTTCGTTTTTACAGATTTTTAAAACCTTAGACAATAATGGTCATATTATATATTATTATTATGAATATCGAACGTCTTATAATATTTGAGTGATCTGAATAATTACTTTTGGTTTTTTTAAAAATACTTCAACTTCTGAAATACAGACTTTATAATAGTTTAAACTTAGAATTCTGGAATATTTTCTCTTTCATTATTGTAATTGTTATTTTTTTACCCGACTACCTACTTATTATTCGGGTTATTAAATTAAGAAACCGCTTGGAAGATAAACTTGCAGTTTATTAAATATGGTAATTATTTATATAGCTATATTTATAATTTATGCCTTTCAATATTATTATATTTTTTAGAATTTTATTATAATAAGAAAAATAATAGAGTTTCATACTTTCGTCATTTAAAATTTTTTTTAAGAAATCATTATATTCTTTGTGGTATGAAAACATTTTTGAAGTTTTCTCCAACTATACTAATTTACCAATATAATGGGTGTGGTACACTCACTACGTTTTAAATATATTTACACGCGAGAGAATACCATGAACACTTAACGTTTTCCTGAACAAATAATACAACAATAATACGAGGATATAATTATAGCAGCATTCAAAACGAATACATTTTCCATTCATATACGTATAATGTACCGTATTAATATGGATACAATAATTGAATCGTGGTTATTTTAATTAAAATATTTTTAAAACAGTAGCAACAAAAAAATCAAATGAAAGTTTAAAAAAATCAGTTTGTTTTTCTATATTATATAGGTACTTAAATATTTTGTTTTTAATACTAAGTAATACACGTAGGTATTTATTTATTCATAAAGGACATAACAATTATTTGGAAAGTATAATTTCTGTTCGTACTTATTATTTAAATTACAAATTAACGTTTCATCAGTATAACCGATGCACAATATTAGAAGCAAGTGTTGTATAATGTAAAATATACAGTGTTTGGAAGGAACGAATTCCTTTTTAAAGAACGGCACGATAAACGAATTCCTTTTTATAAAAAAAGAACGAGGAAATGAACTAGTTCATTTTTTCAAGGAAAAATAACAAAATTGTTCGTTCCTTTCTAGTTTCAATAATTTATACTGATAATTATGTAAATAATTGAAATTAAGATTTTTTTAATGTGTATAATGTATATTACTAATTAGTGATCGTTATCGAGTATCGACGTTAAGACAATCGGCATACGTTAGCCAACTATTTAATTTTGAAGAAAATCTCAAATTAGAATTATAGAATATGTACCTACCTATACTTGTAGTTATATAATATTATAGTTAAAAATTAAAGAAGTATGCATATGAAAAAAAAACTTAAGTAATTAAATAAGAATTTTTATTTTATTTGGAACTAAAAAAGGAACTCGTTCATTTTCCAAAGGAACGACAAAGGAACGAATTCTTTTTTATAAGGAACTTGCCAAACACTGAAAATATATTAAATACATAACTATATCATCCACCCTTTACTATTAAATCCAATCTTAACCAATATATATTTTACTAAACGAAATACAATTATTTTAGTCGTAAGAGTAAAACGCGAGTGTATACATCTATAATTATTACGCTATGTTAATAATTTATTTCAAAACAAATATTAAATTCCAATTACTAAGATTTAAATCATGCCAATGAATTCATTGATTTCTTGACGAGAGAGATTATCGATAGAAATAGATTAACGAAACATCCTTTCCATCGTTGGGAATAACTAAATCTTGAACATAACAATATGGCATTTTAATGAATTGTAACAATTATTTTTCACTTAACGTCGTTTAATATTTATGTGTTCATCATAGTAGGTACCTAACAACTTAACTATCTAATTATGCCAACCTCATCTACTGCGGATGACATCGTCAAACGTATGATAACGTTTTTTTTTTACAAATTCCAGACAGACATCATAGACCCCCAGTCAAAATTAGACATGTTCGTGTCGAAAAGACAGCAAATGTTGGTCCTATTAGTATACCGGTTCACAATGCTATATCGGTTTGGTCTCTGTCCTACAGACAACTGAAGCGGCCGTGTCTAGTCGACAGAATAATATGAACGGTAGATAAAAATGAAAAGCGGTTTAAGCGCGCCTGAATTTCGTTTCGTCCTCGCGACCGTCGGCGGCGGTCCCGGAAAAACAATCTTCCGTTTTCCATGCTGAGGATGAAGTAAATTGCACATTCAAAATGAAAACCATATTATCTAAAGTGTATCGCGCGTAATGTCGTAATGTGCGTAAATATACGAGCAACGCGCCCGCCCGCGTAATCGATATAAAGCACCAGCGCCGAGGCGTGCCGTTTTCTGAACACACACACACACACACTCACACAAATCCATGTATATCGAAACATGTGTTTGGGCGGACGTAGTAGGATTTATGAGAAAATCTAGAGCCAAAAAATTAACATCGGAGGAAGGACGAAAATATAAAAAAAAAACAAACCGCGAAGAAATTTAAATAACACGAAATCCACAGGTGGAACAATATAAGGCAAAGAAGTTTGGCGGTGAAAAAATGCATAACGTTTCGTCGCAGAATACCGCAAATGTTATACTATATAGGTAGGTAGAGAGTGCAACAGAAATTGCTGATCGTAGTTTCAATCGATTCATTCCGTACCTATATGTAATAAGTTTTTTTTCTAAATACATAACTACGTCATGACTAACAAATTATCATATTTTAATAACATCTAAGATTCAATAATAAACGATAAGAATTAAAGTTTTTACATATCTGTCGGTTCTTATTATCACACTCGGTAGGTATATTGAATTTAATGTTCTTTTGATAACTTCTGCACCGGTCTCGGCCACGCGATCCTATTTTTGTCCATTTTCCGTTATGTGAAACAATACGCACACACACACACACACACACGTGCGTGAATATATTATTTGTATACATATTTTATTCGGCGTTAGTCCATAAATTTAAATATCGTGCAGTACCTATACAGTATACATATATATATGCTCACGAATGGCAAATCGTTTACATTTTATTTCGGTAATAATTTACAGACATTTATTATTTCGATATATTTTTTTTTTCCGTACACTTTATAATAAATAACACATGAACATTCAAACGGGAGTGAGGGAAGTGTGGCAGGAGGAGGAGGAGGAGGAGGCGTATATACCACGGAACATGTGACACTCCCCAATCGATAAAATGGGTTGTGTTGCTCGAATGGTTTAATAATATAATATTATTATAATGTATTGTAAATAAATTTATGTGTGTACACGGCACATTATACTAAATGTATAGACAAATATTTCTCGAAGTGAAAAATAATCTCACTCACTCACTCACTCGTTTACTTTGAATTCAATGATATAGTATTATCGTGGTATATACGAAAACGATTCTGAGCGAGAGATAGTCTCGGAAGTGTATATAATATAATAATACTTTTAAATGACGACAAATTATCTAAGATCGTTCCTTCATTTAAATATCTAATTTGACCCAAATTTGACCTTAAAATAGCAAAAAATAAACTATAAGTACCTATATATTATAGCATTATAGCTATATCAATTTTTTTGACTTTTTGGTGACACTATAAACTACTTATAAGATGCCATGTTTAAAATTTTCAATTCTTACCTATAAAAACTGAACATTTTATACATTTGTATAAATACAAAATAATTTGCAAATGTACGAGATTTTGATGAATTTCGTCAAATTTTAAAATTTGAATGCTTATAAAATAAACTAATGCATTTGAAAAATCCTGGGAATTTTCTACTTTGACTTCATTTAAGTACCAACTATATTCAGTTTCCCACCAGATAAGATACTGAAGTTGAAAATCTAAACATTATTTCGACAACTTATCGTGAATAGGTACATACAGAAAAAAAATAAAATCACATCGCCTCATCATTGTACAATCAATACATTCATCACTCCGCTCAGAATCCGCTCAGAAATGTGTGTATTATATATATAATGTACCTACTATACGTGTATAATAATAGATATATAATATATATTTGATATTTGCAACGAAATCTTCACAATAGAGCATAATATATTATTATGTAGTGATCGCAACTGCCTCAAATACGCCGAAGCTCGCAAAATTCTAAACAACCCTCTTTCACTGAATGAAGCCCTTAACAAAGAGAACTGCACTGGAGCAATCTGTACGTTTTTCATACAATAAATCTAAAACATAAATTGTTAATCTTCTCAAATATGTAATCATAATATACTATATAATATGGACATGATCAAAATAGTTAAATATTATTATTTCTATAGTTATTGAGTTCGTATAAAGGCTAACAACCTTTGTAATTGAAGCTTTATTTAATGAATATAAAAAAAAATTAATAATTAATAAATACTAGTAAAATAGTATGTGATATTACGCTATATTAGAATATTGATATTTTTGGTTGCCGCTCTCGACGACATGGCATGATATTATATTATCGTCGTTATTAAGTTTTCGTGTCGAATAAGTTATAATGTATTATAGTTTGGGCCACACTCATCTACTATATTATACACATAATATACTATAATAATATAATACACGGTTTATACTTTACGCATATATAGTAAATGCGTTATAGTGATAATTACTTACTGTTAAATGTATTGATATCAGACTCCAGCAGCATCCGTGGTTATATAGTGGCAGTGGCGAAGGTGGCGGAGGTGGTAGTGGTTGCGCGACGGTGAGAGTGGTAAGTGCGGTAACTTGAAACTATATTATATACATATACAATATACATATATATATATATATATATAATTTTGACCGTCGTGCGATTTATCGTTCCGGATCATTTCTGCAGGAAAACGTTGGTCTAAACGGTCGGTTTCCGGTGGTCGCGTTGTGATATCATCTGTTGTTCCGCGCCGGCCGGAACAACAAAGCAGTTTTCGTCTGCTGAAAATATATACCGTACGATATACATATATATATATATATATATTATATTATACTCGTGCGATGTATGTCGTCATTAACAAAACCCCGGTGCGAGCTTTCGACCCTCAGACACGGGGCGTGTATTAAGCGTAAATACACACACACACACACACTGGTATACTTGTTGTGAAGAGCAGAGTTTTCTCCGTTCGCAGCACACACCTCAAACATATTGTTGCCGTCAGCCGATTTACAACAAACCTAGCTAAAGCGAGATTAATAATAACAATTTCCATCACCACTCCCCGTGCCGTCCGAATCCCGACCGTTACCAGGGGCAACCCCCGCTGCAAGACGAGAACCCACCACCCCTTAGCATTCAGCAATTTTAATCTTTCCGATTAAATCAGCGTCCACCGCAGACACACACACAACAACACAACACAACGATTGCTTGCGACGCACCTACGCATATATCCCTGCAAGATCTACGACCTACACAGACGCCGACCGTACGAGATTAATTCGAGTGAACTTAAAACTAAATTTTATGTCTTGCACTAGGTCCAATTTTTTTTTAAATGTATACAATCTCCAATCAGGTTATGATATATAGTTACATCAGTTTGGGGCCCAAACTTTGGGTTTTTAAGTCATCGCGGTCGATGATACATTTAATGCGGCATCTTCAGATTGTCAAAAAACACATGTCCTCCAAAAACAGATAAGCTCGTGGTTAGGTTTTTGATAATCGTACACGAAGAATCATTATCGTTTTAATAAGTCAATCCGCACAGTGCAGCCGCGTATGATGAGATGAAAGCCAATATTTTTAGAAGAATGTGTTAATTTTTTTTCTTTTACGTTTAACAAAATTATCTTAGAACATGATATCTGAAAGTGTGGTTAGGAGAGTTGTAGCTGCGAATGCTGCACCACACCATTTGAAATCACCTAGCGCCTCATTTCCATGAATGCAATATCATACCTAATCGATTTCGATTTCGCAAATTTGCATTTACATAAAAAAACGAAATTACATCATACCTACGCATGATTTCGCTGCAGGTGTCATCCGTCCGGTTCGTATACCGCTACCTACACCCATTAAACTGTTTGGGAAATTCATTTTATTAATGAAATTTTAATATTACATTATTATATTATTATAAAATCGTACGCGCTTTTAGTATAATGCCGCGCACTGTGTATCGCGTGTTTTAGCGAAGGCGTGATCGTCGTATGATATATTTTGCGTATAATATTATTATTATGATATGGTACTAATATCCGCTTTGTCGACATCACGCGTGTTCGGTTTTCAGAACTCTACTGAGAGCTTTTAAACGTGTACAATATAATATCGTAGACAAACTTTAACGGTCGAGTTTGATCGTGAAAAACGCGATCGGAAAGTGTACGAATTTTTTGCATTATCATAATTTATATATACATAGGTATAATATTTGTATCGCCTATACCTACGGGTTATAATATCGTATCTAGTGTACATTGAATATCTGCGCCCAAAGACAATATATTATTATAATAAAAATAATATGTATTATAATATTATATGTAAGAGCTACCACGCCCGTTAACGTGATAAAACGTTTTATTTTTTTAATAATTATTACCGTCGACAATGAATGCAAGTCCTATGTAAAATTATAAATATATATTAAATTATGCATCGTATTTAATATTGTTCGTATCGTATAAAATATATGAAATAAGTATTTTATATGCTGAAGAAAAACCTTTTTTTTCAAAATAAACATTATACGTACATAGGTTTATGTAAAATAAATATATAATTACATCAATAAATCTTTGATAATTTATTGATTTTCAACACTATTCACTTACATGCGTGTATATTATTTTATTTATATTTTAACGCCATTCGACTTTACAACGACTAGAAGTATAGCTATATTTTAGAACTTATGTCTAATAGTATTGTGTCATACATAAATATTAAAATAAATATATTACAACGAGATAACCATGATGTAATGAGCCTAGGTACGAAATATTCAATGATTCCATTCATCATTCTAGGTCGAGGTGTTTTGGTGGCAAAGTTCAACTGACTTGCCAATAAGTATATAATATATATTTTTCACTAAATTCTGCGATTGGCTGTTTTGCCAATTTTTGCTTCGGCTGCAGTATGAAGTTTGGTATTTGGTAAATTATCCGACTCAATACCAGTGGAATAGTGATGATACAATCTATTTAATTATCATTATTCATTAGCTACGGGATTAGGACTTAGTGTGGTGTGCCTCTCTTCTAACTCTATTGCTTCATCCGCTCATGGAAAGCTGACAATAATTGGCTTACGTGCATCGCTGCGACGTAGATATAATGTGGACATTATTTTTATACCAAACGTCTAAAAGCCATCTGTCGCGAAAATTAATTGTATATGTACCATTTTATATATAGATAATATGTCATTTTAATTCCAAACGGATTTTAGAGCTATAATAAATATCTAGAAAAATAAGTTAAATTTTTTAATGCGTTTTATGTTATTTTAGAGTTATATTTTTTTAACGATCACCATAGTAGTTTTTATAGTACTATTACATTACATATTATAATAATTTATAGGTAGTTCGTCCGTTACATAAATATTATTATCGTTACGTAAATAATATTATATAAAAACACAATTCAGAATGATGAGAATACCTGAACGAACAAAATTGTCTATAGAATGGTTAGTAGAATCCTTATATTATTTGACATGTGCAGTTTATTTTATTAATATGATATATAAAATGCTCTAATTATTGTGCATTATAATAGTTATGAAATTTCGTAATATTTTTTAACCTCTATCCATCACTTTAATTACATTTCAATGGTTTTGAATTTGAATTTTAATTACCTTTTTTTGCGTGGTATCGAGGACCTAAGAAGGAACTAAGTTTGCCAATACTTCTTCTAAAATTGTTATTACCTAATAACTTACATTATATATTTTTCTTACGGACCATCGAACCTTTCATACAAACAAATTTATGACAGTGTTATTATTTTCTCAAAAAATCTAACATCAATAATCAAGAAAATCGTGACTTAAGATGTAACTATGTTATTTCAAAGTCTACGACTGTAACTTGTAACCAGTAACAAATGTCTAAAGTATCTATTGTAACTAGATACACGATTTTCGTATAATCGAATAACTTTCACTAACTATAAAATAATAGATGGTACTGTATACTTTGGACGTTATTCGCACGTCTGACAAGAAATAAAGTGTTTGCAATTTTGCGGGATGAGAAAATAATATTATTATACATGAGTCGCAACCACCCCATCGTGACGATAGGGCGTCTAGTTGCAGTGAGGCGAGCGTACTGTACATAATATAATAGCAACAAGCGTAGGTAATTTCCTATTAAATTATATCGGACCGCAAATGATCGCAGCTACATAAAACGTAGTAAATATTTAAACGTCCGGTTGCGCACCCGCCCCTGTTCAAATATGCATTTGTATTATATTACACAAGACGGATACGCGCGTTAACAATAATTCCGTTGCGAAAACATAATAATAATAATATATGACCTAGTCTAGAACAC
This sequence comes from Metopolophium dirhodum, assembly GCF_019925205.1. Taxonomy (NCBI): domain Eukaryota; kingdom Metazoa; phylum Arthropoda; class Insecta; order Hemiptera; family Aphididae; genus Metopolophium; species Metopolophium dirhodum. The sequence continues at coordinate 33,783,552 of NC_083562.1, forward strand.
GTATATTATCATCGTATAATAACACCACAATATGTTTTATTATTATTGCAATATAATAATATTATAGTCACAGTGCGCTTTGCTACAGATTACAACAACAATGTACGCTCTTTTATTATATATTATACAATATAATATCGCGCTCGTCCTGGAAAACTGTTTACTATCGTTTTATATTTCCCGTAATTCCAAACGTCAAGTCGGCCTATAATTTGTGTTGCCCTAGTTTTTTCCGCCAAACGTGGAAAAGTCGAACCGTTTGTGGGCGTTTAGCTATGAATTTTTTATTAGAATTTCACCGTTTCGAATTTGAAAATTCGTAATTCTATGAATACTCGATAGGAGTAAGTAATATAACATAACTCTGAACTGCTTTTTGTTTTGGGCCTACTAATATATAAGGGTTTTTCATGTCATCTGCAGGTATATTATGACGCTAACATTATTTATTTTCCGTGCTCAAGTCTAAAATATTGCATTCAGTTGTTGTCATAGACGTTTACCAAATTTAACAAATTTATTTCTGAACTGAAAAAGTACCGTATACGCAACCAAAATTTTATTCAAAGTGCCATGTAATTATAATAATATTATTTTAATTTATTAATTGAAATGCATATTATTAAGCGAAATTGTCAAACTTCAGATATGACATTATGACTGCGATGTACCTATTTTGCCTATACAAGACGCCGTGATACAATGTTTACAAATTATACGTAAACGCCATTTACATTTTATAAGAACAACAAGACGTCAAATTTAAGCTAAACCATTATGACATTTCGCTGCCACAAGTTCCCACAGGCATCACTATCAGAAAAATAATCATAATGAAATACACAATCCGAATAGTATTATCATAAACTAAATGTCTAAATAGAATATAACACTTAAAGACGAACTGTGGATTTGGCATATGTGTTATACAATGTCAGGAAAACTCACTCGTCATTTACTATGATAATTAATAACCAATAGATTGTTTTTCTACAAAAAACGCACAAATTACATCTGATGAATAATTTATTGAACTTTCGTCTATTATAATATGTGTGTTAAAAAATTATTAATATGGATTATTTATTCGTTCTGCATAACAACTCGTAAAATTATATATTTATATTTATTTAGATGATACATTTAAATTTAAAAAAAAAAAATCACGACCTTAACCATTTACAGTGAAAAAATCTGATCGTATCGCAATATGACACTCGCTAAATGGTATTAAAAAAAAAGTTTGCTAAAATAAATCCCGATCCTTCCTACGTCCGGAACGTCATTTATCACTAGTAGTACATTCAATCAGAATCAGTGTTTGCGTAATCACTAAAGTAGTTGCATTTATGAAGGAAATTTGTCACTCACTGTACTCACAAAGCCACCGCTAACTTAAAAAATATAATCTCTACTCCTCATTGATAGTATCAACAAATATTAGAGAAGAAGGATTTTTTTTTATATCATTTTTAGTTTACATTATATAATAATATATAAACACAAATACTTTTAATAAGATATAATTTTAATGATGGCTATTGTTAGTATAGAGCGGCCCATTGTTAAATAATCGATAGAGACAATCTTACAAACAATTAAAAACGATTTATTTTGCATTTCAATTTATTTGTATTTTAATTTGAATGTCATAAATAAACCATATAGTCAGTCTTATAATTTAATGACCATCATCGTTACCGGAATTTCTACCAAAATAAATTGATCGTAAATGTATTATATGTACCATAGTAATTTCATTAATTTCTGTATATCAAACTATTTACCAGGCACATAAAACAATGTTGATAAATATGAATTTAAGTATTATTTTTAGTACCTACTGAAACAATATAATATTATGCTCTTATAAAATAGTTATTTATAATAAAACATTTTTTTTTTTGTTACCGTTTATGGGGAGACACGGTCTGAAATAATTCGTTAACAAGCTACCACTTAAGTATTGTCAAGTTGTACTTGTCTGTTTACTGTGATGATAAAATGTTGTTTTTGTTTGAATCTCGCGCGAGTCTTGTGTTTTCGTACATTCTTCTGCGATGATAATCGAGTCCACAATAAATGATTATCCACCCAGCGCATAACGTGGTGAAAAAACAAAAATAAAAACATGCATATTATTAAATTATCGAAGTTTGTACAACCAAAGAGCTTTATAAAATCGCAGCTCTGCGAGAGCTCGGTCGAAATGCATTGTTTTACACAAAACACACAATGACCAACAACATATCTACACAATTTTAAAAAATACTTACCAGTGTCGTCTCTTTCATTTGAACGTTTCGCGAGACCATATATATATAGTCAGAGCATTTATATTATATTAAATATATGACGCGTTATCACACATTTATTTGTTTTCGTGGTTTTCAGCCATCTTAACGACGATGATCTTTTTTTGTTAAGTGTACGAAATGGCGGAGCACATTTCTTCAAATTATAACTTTTCTGCCGAATACTATTCGGGATAAGTTTTGACTTGAAACAAAAGTACTGCGCGTTAAACTTATTTCACTCCATACGATAATATATAATACAATAATTATTGTTCGTACTTATTCACGAGGTGCACGCCTCGTTAAGGAACGTTTCAACCATGGGTCAATATTGTAATATACTTTAACTGAAATCATACACACTTACCAGTGCCTACAACTGCCTACAATACACATAAACCACGTCGTTATATTTTTTCATAATAATAATATAATATAACACAATAAGTTGCACACACATTCAATGCCGTTACACGCGAAGGTATAAATTGATTACTTCGTTTTCACTCGTGATGAATAAATTATTAAGTGAGTATTGCGTTTTCATATATTATTCTTTTTAAAGAAACTTTTCATTACCTACTCTCAATGTTCCGCTGACAGAGTTATAGCAGCACAGCTATCGCGGGGTCACACTCATAACTCGTATAATTTATTATGCGCGATGGCAGCGGTTCGCTAAAAAAGCAATTGGTATTATTATTATTATAATTTTTGAATATTCTACCCACACATTTTCGTCACGCCCGTGGTGAAATAATAATAGGCGGGAAGTTATATATACCTACCTACACCACGTCCGCGTAGAACGGTCGCCGAGTCGCGAATCTCGAAAGTTTTCAGGGACAAATTTTTGAGAGTCGCCCGTATAATATAATATTATAATATCCCTCATAGGTTCTCGCATTATATTTTATATACTATTATGGTAATTAGAGAAAACCGCGGCGATATAATATGCAGTACGTATAATACGCGTGCGCAGCGAGTTGAAAATAATTCCTTTTTCGATTTGTACACGTCGTATATACACGCGTATAATATATAATTACTTATTATGTAAATTGATACACTACGTGCGCTCTGTACACAATACACATCAATACATGATAGGTACCTCCATTATATCGGACTGAAACGCACGCGAGCACGCGAACTTATACGGACACGCACTGGGCACAAAATAGCGCGTCATATTATATTGAAGTAAAATTAAATGTGTATAATAATAATATTATATAGGTACCGATATAAACTATTGAAGCATTTTCCTAGATTGGTTTATATTCCAACGTGAATTAGTTTCGGTGACATCTACGCGGCATCACACGATTACTTAAAAAATCAAACAACCGATCAGAAATTGTTGGCTTAGCACCGTGGTGCGTTATTCCGCGGCTAAATGGTCACTGTTGCTACCGTCGAACCGATATGATTGCCTGTTGCAGTTCATCCGGTGCAGAGAGACTGCGTCCATCGTGTGATTGTCAGCTATCGGAACAACCTACGACTCAACCATAAAACATTATTTTTATGACATGATATGGAAAATTTGTTGGTGTGTCAAAGGATAATATATAGAGAGGAGAAGACTTTCACAGTCGAGCACAACAAATTCTGTGATAAGGCCAATTGCCACAATTTTTAATTACATTATAAAAAAAATATTAATTTAAATAATAATAAATTTCAATAATACAAATATATGGTATGAGTTAAGCAATAACACAATTGTATGGTCCTAATACCTTATCTCTACCTCAAAATATTGTCTTATTTTCGATCATCAGTCGATGTACATACTTGTACAGATTTGTAGTGCTAATTTTTTGCATCTTTCCAATAAAATAGTTTATATTATATCATTTATACATTTTGGTATGAATGTAACAACAGCGCATAAAATTCTATGCTCAATCGTAATGCTAAATAGGTAGATCCTCAATCGTGTTTTACCGCGATAGACGATGATTCAAGAGATTATCGATTGGGCCACAAAGCCAGTAAATTAAATGTCGCCCCTCTCGTTTTATGATCTGCTTGCATTCTACTGAAAAGTAGATAAATTTAAGAATTCATAGGTTTTAAGTGAAGTAAATATAAGAATTTGTAAGAAGATATAATTATTGTACTTTTCCTTTATTATAATAAATGCATGTCTTTTAAATAGTTTGCTCTGCGTTTTAAAGGTATTAAATTCTGAGTTGTGTTTAAATAGATTTGTACGACACGCGGGTTAAGTATATGTTTACACCGGCGCAGTACAAATTTCTTCATATTATTTATAATTTACCAGACCTAGGGAGTAGGGACGAGATCAAAACTGACAGGAAAGGTATAAAAGGTCAAAATGTGACGCAACCGGATAACGCCCAATATCCGTGTTTCCTAGTAGACTTCAGCAGCAACTGTTTTATCCCCAAGACTCACTCACGACTTCCGTCCGTCTTCTCCGTCTAAATCATTACTTGGACATTTTTCAATTATTCTATCGCAGCTTTTCAGCAGTCTATTCTTTTGGCATGTACACCCGTCGTGTTGGTTTCTAATCATAAAGGATCTTTTCTATCGATTTGGCGACCATTTTTTTATTATCTTATCGATCTACGTTTTTATGTAAAACTATTACCACCTTCTTCTTCTTTTTATGTATTTTATTGTAGGTACTTATTTTGCTATATTTATTATATTCCATGTTGTTAGTGTTGTATACAAACATCACAGACCATACAATACATAAATACATTCAGGTGAAATTAATGCGTGAATACTATCTGCAAATATTTGAGTTGATGATGTATCATTACACTTTCTTTGAATTTCAAAAAGTTGAATAGGACGTTTCACCCACATGACGTATTATCTCCTTATTACAAGTGCATGTAATGTAGAAAATGTACGTTTAGCCGTTCTAGTTTAGCTTTATTATTAAATATAAGCGTGACCTATTAACAAACATAAAGGCTACACAACGTAGTTGTACATAGTTTGTTGGAGATGCTCTGTTGTTGTTTTATTTTGGAGCGAATAAAATAAATGTGTAAAATATGAATATTTAAAAATACTCATGATTCACTCGAAAATTAAACACCACCAGCAAATCACAGACAATGATATCGGATTGTTTATCGTATTTTCGAAATGAAACCAATTCTGATCATTATATTAATATTTTGTAGTATGAGGGTGATACAACAATGGCAGCCATTTAGATTTTCAGTCATCTACATCATACCCATTATAATGATATTGCTTTTTGCCACTTCCGTGAGTATCTATACACTAGTTCTTAACGAAAAGATAAAAAGATATTACAAGAAAATAACGTTTGAGATTAATAGTATACCAGCTTGGTATACATATAATATTTATTTACTTACACGTCCGCATGCAGTGTGTGTTTGACGTATATATTCTGAGAAATACCTTACGTCTCGCTCGTGGGTGTGTGTGTGAGGGTGGGTGAGCGGGTATGGGTGGACACGAGTGATAGTGTGTGCGCTAGCGTTGGCGCTCACACTTCTAACTGTCAGAGGCGATGTCAAATGCTTTTAACTCGTTCACGAGAAACGTATCGTATACACGCGACTGGCGGCTGTCGCATCGCCTTTTATTTTCTACATCTGCAGCTCCCTCTCGAGCATGTTCTACGAGTCGCACACTTGAGTTTTTCGAAAACGTTACGTGAGGTTAGATTTACCCTAAGCCCCGCTGTCGACAAGGGGTCGGATCCACTACCGCGCCCCCTGCACTGCCGTGTATATACCTACACTCCTGCTGCAGTAGGAGGGCGGTGGTAGCCGTTTTCATATGGTTTGACAGGAACTCGCGACGAGTGTGACTCCGCAGCGTTTATATTACTATTATACCTATACAACTGCACGTTGGTGTATATATATGGAGATTATTTGTGGTCGGACGATGCGCGGAAATCCTATTAAATCTACGAAAACTCGTGCGGTAGAAAAACATTCGTTACACCTATTGCGTATATACTGCACGGGAGTCGAGAAAAGTACACCGTTGACGTTTTCTCCGGGTAGAAGGGTGCAGGCCAGCAGTAAGTATACATACCTATACACAATCGGGCGAATGACCGCCGTCGTAACCTTTGCGCACCGTGACGTTTTATTATTCAGTCGACCTTCTCACGTGCTAGTGTATAATATATTACCACATAATATTATATACACGTAGCAGACACACTGCAGTCGGCCATTCCATTATCTAAATTGACGTCTCGGGCTCTAAAGTGCTCCGTATATTATGTGTGTACTGCAGATATATATTATATCCTTGTCGCGATAACATAATCTATATTATTATAAACGATAAAACGATATCCGGGCGCCGAAAACAAGGAGGAAGAAGGCTCCATCGACACACCATCATTATCATCGTTATCGTCGTCGTCGTCGTGTACATAACGACACCGGACGAGTTCCGGTCGTTACGGAGGAAAACATATAATACATATAACAAGTAAAACAAAATAATATGATATATGGATATAAATACGTGTACTACAAATATTATTATATAGGTATATATTATATGGTGGTAATGGTATTATAGTGGTTTCGACGGGCGACGATATCAATTTTTCTCCAACCCCTACAGCCATGAGTGACGGCTGACGGGGGGGAGGTTGTTTTCTTTTTTATGTTTCCGGCAGGACTCAGTGATTTACGCCCGTCTGGGAATGTGATACGACATAATATGACCTACACACCCGCGTATCTTTTTTCATTATTATTATGTATACTCCTCGTAACGATACCGAAGGGCTGAGGTTGTCGTCGTCATCACCGAATGAGATGCTGGGGACAAGTTAGATTAAGTTAATCCATCAACATTTTTTTGCGAGAGAGTCGCGGTGGAAAAAGAGCCGGCCGGAATGAAAAGGCTTTAATAACAATACTAATAATAATATTATACAAGAACGCCGCCGTTTTCGTGTAGGTACAACACTGCACATACAGCTCTCAGGCCGGGGAAAAAAGGCGCACGCAAAATATCAGACCCACCACCCGCGTACTTCGCTATCGATCAAAACTTTGGCATTTTAAAACACGTCTCGGCCGTGAAAACGAAACCCCGTGACCAGTGGGAGGGAGGGGTAGCAACCGTTCGCCGAATCCGCGTGTGTCGGTATCGATGTCGTAATTTTTTTAAAGCTGTTTTCGTTTAAAAAAAACATTTTCAGTACAGATGTCAATACGAAAATCAATAATAATTGTGTACCTATAATTTGTAATCGTCGACAATTAAACAAATAATTAATGGGACTAATATTATTTACGATGAAACCGGAGATATTGACATATTTTATGTATCTTTATGCCTATAGTCATATATTCATATTACTCCACAATGCGTGCTGTTAAAAACGAAGAATTATGGAGTGTAGAATAGCTGGTAATGTTTAAAGTCTGCTGTTCAGCGACGATCTCTTAGCACACTCGAGATTTGGAATTTCGCTTCGTATGAGGCACGCCCCCGTAAACTTTCGGTCATCGAGTTAATCGTTTGAACTTCTTGTTTTCGACACGCGATAAATATTTTTTCATTCGCCGCAAAGACTCTTTTATAAAACTCCTTCACCTGTACCGTATCCCAGGTACCTTGTGATACTGATACAGCGGTTGATGTTGGACTTTTCAACGCGGTTTTTAATAGATTGATCACAAAACCGTCAGGTGAGGTTATGTTGACTTACTAAATATAACGCGTCACCATCCTAATACCTACATAATATAATATCGCCCTCCCGATTCGAAGCTCGTGAGGTTATCGAGGATGTGGACAGTAGGAACAGCGTTCGGAATCCTCGTTACGCCTGTTTTCTTTTTCAAACTTTTCGTGATTGACGATCTACCGTATTTTATAATGAGATAAGGAGAGAAAAAGAGAGAGAAAGTGTGTTGAGAATTGAATGGAAACAACTGTGAGAATCCGTTAACAATGGACACAATTATGGGAATGATGTATCGTAAACTCATCGAGTTTGCCCGTGACAAAATGATTTGTTTTTCCGGCGCGATATCGTTCTTGCAAAAATCAAGATTGTTTGTAACATCGTTGCCTGTAATCTAATCTACACCGCATGTTTCTCGTTAATATAGTGATTTATTTAGTGATTACGTGAAATTTAAACCCCCCCCCCCCCCTCTCTTATTTGTACACATTAGCATAACTGTTTAGTTACTGAGTTTTGGTATAAATAGTAAAGTATTTAAAAAAAATAGGGATTGAAATATTAGCAATTATACACTTTTACAATATACAATAACAGTATGTAATTAAGATGTTGGACAACAATAATAATTATGGAGTTAATAATCTAAATTGTTTATACATAACAAAATTAGATTATCCGATAATGTTTTCGCTACTTACTTGCAACTTGTTTATACCGTATTTATATAAAATGACGTATATTGTACACGTTTACGAACATCCAACAATGATTGTAACAGCATACAATTTTGATTTCAAAACTTTACGATTAAAACAGCCTAGTTTATTTAGACATTGATTTCCGCAAATCTCGCTGAAAATAAAGTAAAGCCTGAGAACAATATTTGAAATTATTTATATTTAATTCTACACTGTCAACCATACGCACGCATAAGTATATTATATTTATGTATAAATTATAATATTGTTGGTAAACTTTGAAAAAGTTTCTTTTCCGTGACTCGGGACTATGCCGCATTTATTGTTAGTAAGCGGTTAGGTAAATTCTACAAGCGAATAAAATATATAGAATTAATATTATGAAGTTAGTTTGCTCAAAAACTCATTAAATATATACACAATTGCATTTTTGAAATACCTCGCTTGTGCAAACCATTAAACTATATTTTCATTATTATTATAAAATACGATGACAAAAATGTAAAATGACATTAACAGGGTGTATATTATATTCACATAATATACTTATAGGCACGTATATAATCGACCTCATTCGTACGGATCAAATATACAAATTCGAATAATTCGATCGGTCATCGAATAACAAATTTGCATATTATAATAGCGACATTTTTTTTCCAGAGTGATATATGAGATACACGTTATAATATGAATTCATTAAACGTATAGCAGCCATCGTTTAGAACTTTAGTTAGGACAGGTGTTATTTTTTATAATTACCACGTGCCCCGATGAACAAATAGTTTTTGTTTCGTACTCACGTATTATTGTTTGTGTACACAGACCCACGGCAGCATGCTTACAGGGTGGCTGTGGGTTTCGATTAAACACAATATCTATATTATTTTATAAATATTTTACCGGATAAAATATGCGAAAACGGAGCACAGTAGATTGAAACGGTATGGTAGCTGAATCGTTAACAGAGTGAGAGTGTATGGGAGAGGGGGTGGGGGGCAGAGATAAAGATAAATCCTCAATTCCTTATAACTCGAACCTCGACAACTCGATTTTTTTCTCGCAGCTTTTTGAAGTATTTTTAAGATGTCTTTGAGGTATATAAGTATATAACTCGAAAAATACATAAGTCGAATTTATCTTTATTACCCTTGCGCGATTCGAGTCATCGAGACTCAACTCTATAATATTACGATATGGAACGCAGCTCATACGATTTTGGATTGCGAGCTGAACGCACGCCGCAGTTGAACGGTGGCTATTGATTTTTCCAGACGTCAGTCGTATACATGCTTCGCGGGCAGACGGCGAACTCATAGTGAATTGCACTAACGGAATTCAAACTCTGCAGGGCTTATCAGACGACGTTTAATCGTTTTTTAATACGTATTTAAACGCGACCTGGTCGGGATCAATCGTTTCATAGTTGTTCGCACTCGGTCGAGCTCATATTATTATTATGTAGACGAGGAGCGACTCCGAATATTATTATATCATGTTTAAGTATTATAATATATAATATTATATTGCGAAAGCCCTCTCGAATGTTGACGATATCGTGTCCCACGACAAATTCCCACACACAATCTAAAAAATGCAAACGGATTGTTGTTTCGTTGTTTGAACCGCGTGTGTGTGTGGCACGTTGCGCTTTAAAAAAAATGAAGAGTATGGCGATGAGTTTGTCGAAATTCTGGACCTAAAATTTCATCTGGATCGCAGTCGCGGGACCGTTCCTCCCTGTTTAAGGTTTGAAAATAATACTACTGCTTATGAGTGCCTGTCCCGGTGAAAAGGATTTATATTTACGTCGTAATGATGACTTAACTACTTAGCGCACTTCACTAAAATGTGTATCAGGCTATCAGCAAAGGGAGTATAAAATGTACTTGCATCGTAATGTAATGGACTTGAGAGGATCCGCTACACCCTTGCATACTGTCGTCTCTATTTTACAAACGTTTGACTTAACGAATTGGCATATATAGGTACAGAAGAATATATAATATTATGTTGTGTGTTTCAATATTGTAGTGAATTGGCATATCAAAAAGTGTACAAGTTTCTATGATTATTATCTAGAACGTCCCGTAGGATTTAATTGGTATTTCAATTTTGAAGTCTGTGGTTGTACCTGCTATGTAAAATATTTCTATTTTAAAAAGATCATAGCGCACGTTGAAACATCAGCAGAAACCTACAAAAGTCTTTGTATTATAATATTATGTTGAAAAGTATACAAAAACATGAATCACACGAAGAGGGAACCATTCATTGATAGAACCTTAGAAATTATATATTCTTACTTTTAAATATTTTGATATAGTCAATTCAACTATTATATTAAAAATTACGCGGCACAATGTAGATGCTGCTGAACACAAAAAATATGTGGTATGTTGGAGTTTATGGTACGTGGTTCTTCGTTTATAATATGGAGACAATACGTTATTATAATATAATATTCACAGTGACAGTAGCATAATAATAAAGGATACATAAATGATCACGTCAAAGATCTTGCTGATGCTCTTTACATTATATTATTATGTCAGTTTGGTAAAGCACTATTGGGACGATAGGTCAATTTCATATTTCGTTTTGTGACGACTTTCGAAACGCACGAACGACAATATAATAAAAATATAATATAATATATATTATTATAGGGTGTGGATTTTTGTGTAATAAAAAAAGTCAAAATAAGTAAATATTTATGTTGTTATTTTTGCCAAAATATGTATTAAAAACATTAAATATTTAGCAAAAAAGTTTTCATTGAATATTGATTTTTAAAATTGAAATTATACAAAACAATGAAAAGTAGTAAATAAAAAAACTATCGTACAAACAGGAACAACTATAGTCTCTACTCACTACTAAAATTACACTACCTACTAGATTGTATAATCGATATGGCGATATTAAAATCGTTTCATGTTTGATCTTATTTATTACCTACAAGCGACGGCCTCTATAACAATTTATAAAAATTATAAAAAAATCCTATTGTAAAACCACCATAGCTTCCTCACTCCGCTCAGAATCTAAAAATTAAATATTTAACGAATCAATATATGTACATATATTGATAAAATATTTAAGAACATGCATAAACTTCGAAATATGCGAAAATATGTGAAAATGAACAGTTACGTAGGTATACCTACTTACGCTTTATTTTATTCAGGGTTTATTTCTTGTGATGATATTTATTTAGAATTACAAAATCATCATTTGAAAATAAATAGTGTACCTAAAAATCCATGCGCTAATTATAATTACATTATTATAGATGCGTATATATATTATGGACGAGTTCTCCACCCCCAATCTCTACCGATTTTTTCTCCCTTATATATTATAATATTCTATTCATTAATTAATATTATGTTATCGAGTGGCAATTATCACTGTTTACGTTGTCGTGTGCGATATCAATCAAATTAGCACGGTTGGTATGATCCGCTCCCCGCACGAGACACGTGATAATAATATGCAGCGCCTATACCTATATATAGGTATCATGTGAACAATAACCCCTATATCATTACATTTTAATGGCTAGTTGTTCACGTTTATATTATAATATAGTTGGCATTTAATATTATACTATACGTTTACAATAGTCGTCTACCTATGCATAAAACATGTGTGCGTATTATATATGATGATACCTATAGATTGGTCATACGTAATATGAAAAAAAACGCAAATTGCCCTCCGTGCATTCGCCTTTCACCCCTTTAGAGAGCACGTGCCATAATATTATACAAGTATGGGTATATAATATTATACAAATTCGTAAATGCATTATAGTACGTAGGTACAATATTTTATAGGTATAATTATTACAATTCATACATATAATTATACTATGATTGATTAAATTATGACTGAATAAAATAAAAAATTGCGCACCTATAATAGGTACCTAATCGGCAGAAACGAGCTGAATATTACGTAGGTAGGTAATACATAACATTTTTGAAAATTATGCATAATTTTTTAGGTTTCCAACTTGACAACATATTCTTAATGATCTGTTACAAAGCAGAATGTTGAACGTGTAGTTCATATAGTTATTATTCATAAGTATTTAAAGTTTAGATCAAACACTGTAGGAGACCAACATTTTGCGGGTTGCCCCTCTGGCCCTGTGTCACTCCACTCCAACTCAACTCATTAAGACTTTTAATACGTACTAGGTATACGTGTTTGATACTTGATTACAGTGTATTAAAATTCATGAAAAAAATATTTTGTTTTTGTACCTATATTAAACTAAAATGAATATAATATTATGTTGTCACTCAAAAAAAGAATAATTATACTATGTACTTAAACTATTTTTTATGTAGTTTTGTATTGACCTCAAATGTTGTAAGAAAATATTTTCAAAAATGTAAGTGCTTTTAAAAATAATGAGTTCTAGTTTAAAAAAAAAAATCAACCTATATATATATTCCCTATCGTCGACGACAGCGGTTTTGTTATGAAAAAAATTGTAATAATAATAAAGATGTCTGCAGGAAAATTCTATATTTTATGTCGTGCTTATCATCGCTATTTAGCTGCACTGCAGGCTATATAGTTTAGTGCAAAAAAAACTTTGATGAATATATAATAATAATGTATACAGATTATATGCTATTATATTATATATTATAAAAAGTTAATACATTTCAACAAATAATCATTCATTAAATCTGTCGATAGTAATAAATTAGTATGGACAAATTGTTACAAATATGTATTGTAGACGTTAAATTAAACAAATTTACTTGGTACGAAACAAATTAGTGACGTCGCAATATTATTGTCTATAATTAATTCTGTTTAACTATATGTTTTATTTATTCATAACCTACAAGTAGGTAACCATAAATTTAATGAATGTTTATATGTATTGCAATCTATGGATTTAAAACAATTTAAATAATCTTCACAGATTTTAACTATAGGTTAACCTAAGTTTTTAAGACCAACACTGACTGCAGGACGTGTTTTTACCGGCAACATTGGTTGATTTAAAAAAACAAAACTATTTCTACATAAAAATATGCGGTCACTGCGGTTAACACATAACCTTATTTTATTATTCATTAAGACTACACCACTACGGTATCGAATTTCGATTTTCAAACAATGACCGTGGTTCAAAAAACGCTGTATATACGATAATTTTTTTCGAGTAATTTTATTTTGGTTGGGAACTTAGGGTATGCGTTGTATTTGATTTTTCTACTAAATATTCCGTTCAAATTTTTGTTATATTTACATTTTATTGTAACTGCATAAAACGATTAATTCGAACGTTTTAATCGATATTGTGCACAAAATAAGACTTATAGGTACCTACTATTATTATGTAGATAAACGTAATTTTTAAATCATAACAGTATACATATTGTGTTGATTATTAATTTATTATTTATGTTTGATGAAATAAGAGAAAAACATATAATTTTTATATCTCCACATAGAACACAACAATAAAAAAATGATAGCTATTTAGTATTTGTTCGAAATTATCGTCGAAAACCGAGTGGGGAAAAAAAGCTTCAAAAAACAAAGTAATACAAAAACACGACCTCCCGTGAACTCGAGACCTTACTAGCTTTTTATATATACAAACGTATAAATTATTATTATACAACCCGAGCCAGTATGTACGTACACAAGAGGGAAAATCCAATGATAAATATCGCATAGGCGTGGTAGTTTTCGGTGACCTGTCAACTACCGTTCAAAGTGGCCAAAGTTCAAATACGCGCGTTTTTATTACATCGTATTGCTAGTGCAATACACGGTCCGTTACCTACAGTTTAATATTTCAACGAGTCTCGGCTAAAAGATTATTTTTTAAATAAAATTTTGTCGAGGACAAACGGAAACTTTTAAAGGTTTTGATAGTATAATATGTTATAACAGTAATACATTCATACGACGGATACGTGAACATAATATTGATATGATGAGGATAGTTCTTTTTTTGATTATTATTATTTAATCAATTATATATTGAGTCAACATAATTGATTCGATGTTACGATAAAAATATTATAAATAATCCTGTTAAAATAAGAGTGTTGTTAAAAGTATTGAATTATATTCGAAAATTTAAGGTCCCTGGTTATATTCATATACCTAGGTATAGGTACACCTAGGTGCATGATAGGTAATACATTTTACACCGCCCTTAATTTTTTAACTCGTTTAAATGGTGAAACTTATGTTATCTTTCTGTTTTATATTTACATTTTATTTTAAACTTCATACTGTAAAGAAAAGTATTTTTATCAAATTTTTAATGTATGTAAATACATATTAAATATTGAACGAATTGACATTTTAGATTTATTTTATACAATATACATCGTCAGTTTTAAAAAGTATTTCAAAATATGAAATTAATAATAGTTAAAGATTGTTCTACCAGAATTACATATATATAATATATAATAATTATATATATATGTAAATTTATGTTATATTTTTCAAGGTCCTCGACTCTTGAACCTAACCGACCCCTCCCCGATTGTATCTCGATGCTGTAGATAGAATGTGTGTTTAAGCCACAACACAGTCCCACAACAGCTTTAATATTATGATAACATTATGTTTTTTTATTTAAAGGAAAAAAATTATCAGAGTCTTGCAATTTTGTACGAATAATAAAAAATATGATTTACATAATAATTGTATCATATTATCATCTTTGGTATGCTGACTGTATATGGAGTGTAACAGAATGACATGTCAAATAAAAATGAAAAATGTATACTACTTAAACGTATGAAAAAAAAATTATGAAAATAATATAGATAATAAATAATTTAAGATTCGGATTACTTTAAAAATTCCTAAAAAAATATTTTGAAAAAATGTATGATTGAATTATTTTACTCCGAAAAAATATTGATACTTTAAACATTTTTAAGAAATGTACTATAGGTACTAGACTTAAACTAACGTTGTTATCCTGGACATTATTCTAAAAATTAGATTTACAAATTAGCTATTTTGAATTTTTCCAAAAAAAATTTAAGACAATTTAAAATTTTTTATTTTATGCATTAATAAGAAATAAACAATTTTATACTGTAGTTAACGCATACTATAAACGCAAGCGCTCATAAATTATACGTAAAAATTTTTTTTAAATATTTGCTATAGCAAAAGTTAATTAATTTGTCAGGTCTTTCTGTTACTCATTGTATAGGTATAGTATAACCGGCATTATATACATTTAGGAAAACATAATATTATACTTATAAAATATATAGATCGCCATGATCAACATATTCAAATCATATTTATTTCAAATACTGGTACATAATACTACACATTACACCGTTAAACTCAATAATATCCTCAATATTTTAATTGGAATAATTTTAATTTACTAAAGCTATAAATAATATATTTTTTTTTAATCATCTTTCAATACGATTTTTATATTTTGTAATCTATTAAATCTATATAATTTAATAAAGTACAAAAAAATTATGTAATTTATTTTTAAAATATAATATTATGCATGTATGCATTAAGTATAAGTATTATCATTGATTATAAATACTATTTATAATCAATGGTATTATAATATATCCCACACAAATAACTAATAAGTAGGTATACCTATTCCAATATTATTTTAACTAAAACTGTTTATGAATAATCTGCACTTTATATAATTACGCATAACTAATAATATAATTGATGATAACCCAAACATTTTTTTTAGAAAAGTAACAGCAATTGAAAAAAATTATTAAAAATGGTCAACATTTTGAAAAAATTTTATCGCCAGTACAAAACAACTGGTTGCTTGAAAAATGTTAAATTGTAATAAAAACAATGTGAAATTTTCAAAACTCTATTTTATTGTTCTGTCATATCATTTAAAATAAAAAAAATTGTACTCCGATGCAGTGTTGTAATATACTCTGCAGAATAGAATTTTACCAATTGGTTGAATTTGATAGGTGGTTGGGTAGATCACAAAATATATTGTATTACAGTAAGGTATGTACCTACGGGTAAAAACACAGAAACGGAAATGATAGCATTGTTGTTATAACATACGCCCCTTAATGTGAAGGCAAAATAATATTATTATCATATTTTTTTCAAAAACGGAAACATCGTCGTTATCCTGTAATCGAAGCGAAAAATAACCCGGTATACAACTCCGCATGGGACATCCGGACCCATATAACTATATAGTACGCGTATATTATATTTAATCTAATTTTGTATAAAATAACACTAAAAACATAAAAAGTCCGGCGCGATAAAAACATATTATCAAACCAGAAGAAAAACCGGATCACTTGATGACGACAACAATGTGTGAATAAAATCGTTGCTAGAGCTCGAAATGTAGAAGCATATTACATTATTATGATTATATTTTTTTAGACTTGTTTTGAATGACGCAAATATAAATTTATCACATCGATTAAAGGTGTAAATTGCCTGTTTGCTTGTAATGTTATTTTGATGGCCTCGCTACTGTCATCAATTTTAAATCAAAAGACATTAAGTTTTGACAAAATTAAAATCAATTTACGTTGTCCTATATTGATTTTCAAAAAAAAATTTGATCTTGACAAAAAATAGTCTATAGATCGTACGGAACACTTTCTAAAAAATAAATCTTATACTATTGTGAGATGTATTTGAAAACATACATTTCATCAAATCGTAATTAATATGAAAAACGAAAAGTGTTTCGTTTACTGTATACGATCACTACAGACATTTTTGTGTTGAATTCAAATATTTGTTCAAAATCAAAATCAGACAAGGTCAACTTATTTTTAATTGTATCAAAACAATAAGGAAGTTGTCGTAAAATATTCGTGTAGTGAATTTTATATTGTTATCGAGTTATAAACATGTGCATGCGCATACGAGAGTGGTACCAGCATTGAATTTCACTCACACTAATGATCATATATTTTTACAACTAACCCATAGTTCCCGGGCGGCTAAGACGAAGATTAGAAATTGCTTAAATGTTGCTCCTTAAATTAAAGCCGTAGCCCCTTAACTTATCCTATGATGAACGTCGTGTATGACCGTAGCAGTGGCGGACTGGACTGGACGACCGGGATACCGGGAAATTTCCCGGTGGACCGCTGCTCGTATGAAATATATATTTATTAATATTATTACTGTGAAATTATAAATTAAAATATTATCTAAATCTAATAAACATATTAAACATAAAAACCCAGATGTTCTTTTAAATAAATATAGTAATGCATATAATTGCTTGACCGTGGTTTATCAATACTTATCGACATTACCATGTACTCAATTAAGTATACAGTTATAATGTTCCAATAATTTGTATGTATTTTATTTTAAAGATCTAACTGAATTTCTATTAAAACTATTAATATAGGTACCATGCGAAAGATCATTTTCTCTATATTAAAAATAATTAAAACTCGTCTGAGAAATTCAATGGGTGAAGAAAAATTAGACGCATTCATAATGATGGCAGTCGAAAAAAATGTTTTATTTAGTATTGATAATGATAATATTATTAATAATATGTTAAAAACTAAAAGTGATTTATTAAATGATAAACTTTCTTATTAAAATCAAACTGATTGTAGTTTAAATTACATACATAACAATTACTTGAGATATACTCTAACTAACAAATTTACAATAGTTATTTTATTTTGTTTTATATCAATTAATTAAAATATTTAAAAATTTAAAAGCTAAATTGTGTTTACAAAATATATATATATATATATATTATAAAAAGGGCCGTTAGTATACTGAGGGCCTCTAAAATTATGATTTTCCCGGGTTGTTTTTTTCTCCCAGTTAAACAACTAAATATAGGTATGGGTTTTGTGATACCAAGTGATAACATTCCTATGACGATTTCTATATCTTATAAATTTTCGGAGGAGTAATAATTTCTTATATGTATATGTACCTGTATGTACCTGTATATGTACCTGCAGTATAGTGGCATAACTATGGTGGGAGGGATGATAATATAATGATAGAGATCCATCGGGATCTGTTCTGTTTAACTTCCATAGTTATTATTTTAATATATTTTATTAATATAATCACACATGCCCCAAACATAATAAGTTAAAACATTATATTTTTAATTAGTATTAATAATGAAATTTATTGACCTGAGAGAATACATCAGCTGTTGATCGATACCTTTAATTTTTTTTTTTAAAACAACCGGCCGTTATAAATTATATTAGCACTTTAAATTGCGATAATGCCTAATAAATAATAATATTGTAATATTAAAATTAATATCCAAATCTCCCCCAAGAGTATACACGTTTCGTGCTCACGTTTTATTCTTCTCCACGGTCAAACGTTTAGAAAATTAATCTTAAAAATTAAAATAATAACTACCTACCTATTATTAAAAAATCACTCAACTGCGTAATATACGCACCCGCTCCGAATAATAATTATATGCTAAGACGTAAAATTATCATAAAATATAATAATTACTTTATAAATATTTTCCTAACGACATTGCGTTCAACGTTCATTATTTAGAACGTTCATTAATACAAACCTATTTTTTTTTAACGAATCGACAAATATTAAGGGAGCGTATTCTTACTTTTACGTTATGATCGCGATGGTAAATATTAATTGTAAAAATAAAAATTCCTACCATCATCAGATAGGTAATGGTTTAAATATAATGATGGTGTTTGGTTTTGGATTAAAGTAATTTCCCAATCAAAACTTAAGACTTAAAAGCAACTAAAATTATACATTATTACAGTTTATGTAATTAATTTCAACGATTTACCTATATATTTCAGTTTCCAATTTAAAATATACGTATGTATGTTATACACTATAATATTATGTCATTTTGTGTGGCATAAATCATAACTTAGATCGCAGTTCCGTAGTTTATATAGAGTGATTCACAGACCATGCTCACCCCCCCCCCCCTTATCATTTAATAATCATTTATTCAAATTCTAATTTTTGGAATTTTTTAGTTTCGTTAATATGATAAACATATTATACACTTAGATATTTGTATACCGTTTGAGACCATCCATCAGAGTATCCAGTGGCATACCTACTTTTTGAAATAAGAACCAATTTTTTTTTGGCAAAGAATCTATGTTTTGAAAATGTAGGTTTAATTAGGTATACTTGATAATTCCTAAAATAACATAGGTAGATATTTAATAAAAATACATTATTAAAGAAAAATATATTACGGAACATGATCAGCGAAACACTCTGCATAGTGGTTGTATGCAACTGTTTTATATTTTGGCTACAATTTAGAAAATATAATATTATAACATAATATAACATATAAATAATTTTGAATTCAAAATGATTGTAAATTTCATTATAATATTATATCTAATATTTAACTTGTAGTGCTAAACAACGGGTAAACGTTTTTAGGTTTCTTTTCCCTACGATTCGAAAATTCTTATGTAGCATTCGATAAATAATACAACTACGATAAACTTGAAAATATTATTATTATCAAAATATTGTTTGAAATATTAGTACATTTTTTTGATACTAATTAGTAATTACTTACATAAAATATACTACCATAGTATGCTCCGTCGTATAATATAATTGATATTTTAGTTTGCCTTAATAGTGCGTTGTGTTTTTTTTCCTTTAACAGAAAAATCCATTATATTATTATTATAATGTATATTGAAGATTGAACATTGATTGATAACAATCACCTGCTGTGTTGTGCTGAAATGAGTTAACTTTGAAAACTCGAAAAAAGCCTTGCGCGAAGAACTCTTGAATTTCCCAGTGTTTTATTCAACTATTTTTTGTAAATATTATATGACAGTAATATACCATAAATCATTGATGTCATAACATTATATAATTACGTGAGAATAATATAAAGAAAATTGATATTTATGATCATTTCTTAAAAAACCCAATCACAGTTATAGAACATGGAATCACTTTTGTCCATATATATATATACAGTAAAACTCGCTTAAGACGCTCTTTAAGGGACCAGCTCTCTAAAACGTCTTATGCGGGAAAGCGTCTTATGCGGGAATGAAACAAAATGATGTGGTTGAAATATCGAGTTTATTTTTTTATTATTACCGAAAAATGCATCTAGCTGTTGAATCCAGTTTATGAATAGTATTCCTGTCATCCAAGCACGACTTTGAGCAAGGTATTCACATGGAAACGTACGAACATTTTTGAAACAGCGAGGAGACCTACTTTTTCCAATGACGACCAACTTCAATTTATGGGTTCCGGTAGAATTTGTACATACTAAAACCGTGAGACGTTCCTTGCTCAACTTTCCACCATGGCATGTCTCATTTTTAAAAACAAAAGACTTATCTGGCATAAGCTTAAAAAACAATCCGAATTCATCAGCGTTGTATACATCGTCAGGAGCATAGTCACGCAGTAATGAAGGCAACACGTTATTTTTCCATGAAGCTATATCATCATTATTAACAGATTCAGCCTCACCTGATATTTGCCGGTACACAATGCTATGCCTACTCCGAAATCTATCCAGCCAACCAGTCGATCCACTAAATTCGGTTAAGTTGAGACGTGCGGCAATCTCCATCGCCTTTTCCGTGATTATACCTCCATTTATTGGATAATTTAAACTACGAGCTTGTTGAAACCACTCCAATAAAATATTTTCCAACTCTTCATACTTCCCGTGTTTTAATTTTTGTCGTTTGCTGCCACCTAACAAGCTGCTTTGTTCTATTTCATGTCTGTTTTTCAATAAAGTTCTTAAAGTGGAAGGAGGTATCCCCAGTTCATTAGCAATATCTTTTTGTTTTTTTTTCTCAGCCAATCCTTCATCGTACTTTTTCAAAATGTTGAGTTTGTCCGAAATCGTTAGCGCTTTACGTTTTATACCACTAGCCATAACGAAATTACGGTTATACACATGCGAACGAACAGCACTTACTAAATCTCATAAGACGATGAAATACAGTAAAACTGTTATAATAAGTAATGATAAAATAGGTATAGCGATAAAATAAAACGATAAGAACACGTATAATACTAAAAATTCTATTTTTATTTTCACAAAACTACTAAAATTTATCGTAATCTGCTGAAAAAAAGAGCGTTTTACCCGATTAGACAGAGAAAAACTGAGCGTCTTAACAGGTGATTTTTACATTGACTAGTATAGGAAATGTCTAGGGACCGACTAAAAACAGCGTCTTATGCGGGAAAGCGTCTTAAGCGAGAGCGTCTTAAGCGAGTTTTACTGTATATATATATATCAATGATTGACAGAGACCAATCGAGGAACCAAATAGGAAATCGTCACGTTTATATAGTAATGTTTTGGATAATAATATATTACGATATAGTTTGAAGGAAAAGAATCGATAACATTTTTATTATTTCATAGTTTACCGGATGTGCGCAAGGGTATTCGACTTTTAAACATACAAAGGTCACAATAACGTCAGTGCTTACCTACGTCCTACATATACACAACTACCCAGACATGATATAAAATGACATTATGATTGTAAACATGAGAAGGTTATTCTGAATTAATGCGAAAAAAAAGTATTTTCAGGGAGCGATTGCGATTTAAATAAATCATGGAAAGGTTTCCATAATATTATACTTGCATTTACAATAGCTGTGTTCAAGACATGCGCAATCGTTGTAAATTCTATAGTTTCTTTGTTTTGTCCTCACACTCGGGTACCGGAAATGCATTCTTTGTCTGGAATCAACACAATATAGATTAATAACTATAAACTTAAAAGTTATAAATTTATATTATTATGGTGTGAACTGTAAAGAATATAAAAGTATAATGCATCAAAAGACGTAAATATTAAATATAATAATATGCACCTCAAAAACATAATTTAATAAATTCAAATTACAAAGAAGTGGATGTTTCCCTGATCTAAAAAAATTAATGTTATCCATATCTTTTTTTAATAAATGTACAACAATAATATTATGATAAGATAGGTACCTACTATACTGTAATAGTATCAAATAACATAATATTATTATGTTTGTATTAAAAAAAGCCCCCCCATATTTTTTTACCTTTTTAAATTCATATATAATTTACGGTATTAAGTATTATCTGTATATGGTGTATAATGTATTCCTAAAATTACCTATAAGTTATCACTTAATTAAAAGTACCTACATATATATCTATATAGAAATTAGTATATCTACAGCCACGAAAACAGTGGTGTTCAGTGGTTGAAATCCTCCCGACATTTTATAAGAATATAATGTTCTTAAATATTATAATTTTTAATTTATAAATTGGTTCTGATTCGTATTTAATACCCCCTTACCCACGATTTATTTCTATTAATACATGCCTGTTTAATATAATATATTATACTCGTGTGTAATAGTGATTTGATAATAATATCGTTATTATATAAGCTTACCCTTTTTTTTTTTTGGCTCGTGAAGCTGTTTTTGTTGGCCACGTTGCTCATCTTGTATTGTATATTTATTATATTATTCAATTTGATTTTTTTCTTTCAGTTTATTGAAATCGAATAATTCGGCTCGTCCACGAATTTGTATTATATTATCTGTTTTTACACCTGACTGGCCCCAATACCACTCAATGGGTTTAGTTTCAATGATAAAACTTAATCCTTTGATACCTACATTAGTTATAATAATAATAATTTATTCGGTTTACTTAAGAGTTTACACGCTTGTCCTACTTTAAACAATGGACTTATTGTTCAGATAGGGTGTATACAAATTTTAAAACTCTGCCAAAAATACTTATTCGAATGAAAACTGTAGAGTAAACATAATATTATAATATCCTACTTATTACAAATTTGTAAACATATGATGCACATTTTTACTACTCAAATATTAATATTATTATAGTTTATGGGTAAATATGAACAGTAATAATCTGAAATTTAGGTATATTAAAACAGTACATGCTCAAACAAAAAATGTATTCACATTTATTTGTCTCGTGAAATTTTTAATACGTTGAATGTTCGTGTGATTTGATTAAAAAATATATATCAGTACTGGATTTTATTGTGTCCAAAATAACGAAACAATGTCGAGCTTACCTTTTTGGCCGTGTTACGATGTACCTACGATCGATGTAATCATAACCATAATATCAAATGATTCGACGATGACACACTATTGTGAACCCTACGCTCGATAATTTCCATTCGCGGCCCATTTTATTCGTCATTTGGCGATGTATACACATTATAAGCAATAACCTACTGCGCCACGAATACAACAATAATATTAATATTATATTATTATAACAACAATAATATAGACATATAGGCGATATAGCGTAAACCATTATTATTCTTGTTATTAGGCGTAGAATATCCGACGCGCATTTCGTCGTCACGGCAAGTTCAATTAATTATAACGACTTGTAGTTTTTTTTTTTTTTTAATAATAACGACGAGTGTACAATAGAATATTGGTCTCACACGAAACCGCGTTGGCTGTCAGAGGTGACGACAGCAGCGTCAGTAAAAAGCAAAAAACTAACAAACGTAGACCGCGACGAGGAAAATATATTGAAATAAAACCACCGTAATCGGTTGAATAGGTATAATAATTCTATTAGTTTTCAATATTATAGTACACCGGATGATTATTTTAATAGTAAACACACTCATTATCTCGAAAAGTATACTGACATTTTTACATGATTTTGTTTAACAAAAAAACAAAATTATTTCTATCGTTTTCAATTTTTCACATTTTTCAACCAGAAATCGGCATACATTTTTTATTTCATGTTCCTAAGCTGGGTCATTGTCCGAAAACTTTGAAAGCATTTCTAACAAGTCATTAATTAGTTTTAAGTATTTAAAGTACTTATAAGTCAAGTGGAAAGACACAAGGGTATTTTGTAAAATGTTTTTTCCATTACTGGCTCATCAAAACTTTAAATACATACCTCCACAGGGTGTTACCACTGGGTATCTTCCCTAATCTAACCACTCATACCATATTTTACCTTTCATATATCAAACCTACTTATTATACAAAAAGCATGTATAGATTGTAGATTTCTTCAAATAAATAAAAAAAAAAAAAAAAAAAAATACATACCTATCATTATACACATGTAAATAGGTAATTAACTACTATTGCCGAAATTCGATTTTTACGAAACTTATCGAAATTCACGAATCAGAATGCGAAGTAAAAAATATATGCTTTTATTCAAAAACATTTATAATAAATATAAAAAATAATTGAGAAATAAATGTTAAAAAATGTTGTTTTTTTAATGTCTTCAAATTTTGTAAAAAAATAATATTTACAAAAACGTTGTATAATACTTTTCGAGATAATGAGGGTTGTTACTTGTTACTATATTAAAAGAGTCGCCAATGTATTGCCACTGCGGCATAATAATATATCATCGTTCGGCGTTATTATTATTTTTTCTATAGGTAGTTATACTTATTGTTTACCGTCGTCGTAAATCATATAGAGTAAAGAATATAAATAAATATTACAACGTATTTTTTTCTTCTTCCTCAGCCCACCGAGACACCATTACGCGTGAGTTTGTTTTATTATTATTATTTTATCGTACACTCGATCGATTCCATCGCCATTTCGGATATAATATAATATGTAATATTAATATTATTCGTGTCGGGCGATACGTGTTGGACTACAGGAAGTCGGGTAATGATGCAGTGCAGGGTGCCACCGGTGAAGGAAATACAACATTACTATAAAATACAAAGCGAACACACACACAATATAGCGTACACAATCACAATAATAATATAACAAGCCGACAGCAGCGCGAATAATACGACTTGACGGCAGTCTCGAAAAACCACGCCCATATATGACCATTTGTTTTCGAACCATTTTATTGATGTTTCTTCATAATGTTTTATATTATTTTGTCACGAAACAACAGGGTCCGTGGCCTCACAACATTATCTCTCCATCCCTCTCTCGCCCCTCAGCATTTAACCCCAAAAGCTCCGCCTGCAGCTATCCAATACACAAACTGCCATGGGCATCTCCTTGTTTTCATCCTCTTATCTCTCGCAGGGCTTCTATATTTCTCTTGTGGTATGTACATATATTATATATATATTATGGTGTATACATATATATATCATGACAAAACGTAAAATAATATTTTAAAATTTAAATCTTAGTACTTGTAATACTATACGATCGTGTGTGATGCAGTGGCGGAGACGGTCTTATCGCTTATTGTTATTCGAATCACAACGACGAGTCACTACCGTCGTGGTGATAATTAATTCGGTAACTAATTTGCATTTATCACGCCCTCTTGGTAAATTAATATTAAATATTATATATTATATACACACGCAAAAATGTGACCATAATATACAATTACAGCATTTATACTTTTACTACCATCAGTTTCCGAACGATAGGTGGTGGAGATAATGGAAAAACATTGAAACTAACAACGTGTAATTATACTATATATTGTCTAGCACATATTGTAATAATATAATATTATAATAATCAAACTATCGACGCTAATTCGAGATGGTCATTGGTGTGTAATTATGATATCGATTTATAAGAGTATAACATAAGGGATTCGAAAATTTTTCTTGAGACTTGGAGTACCGGCGGTATTTGGAAATTAGGAAGGATGACAATTTTTAATATTTTAAGTACTAATTTATAACTACCTACCTACTTACCAATAATCTCATTTAGAATAGAGACGGGAACGAAATAGTAGCACTTGTAACCTTTTAATTTAGTTTACGCTGTGTTTTAAAATGTAGAAAAAAAAGGTGGGTAAGTGTATGTCGCTCTGCTGTACAGTAAGTTACAAGTGGGTCACTGTAATGTATGATGTTAAATTTGAATTTAATGATATAATATCATTGTATAAGAAAAACGATTCTGAGCGAAAACGGTCAGTCAGCCTATGGTATTACTAATATATTTGATGATATTATTGTGAATAAAGTAATTTATATATAACCTATTTACGTGGAACCTTGTTTTATATTTTCAATCCTTAGCTATAAAATTTGAACTTTTTATAAATTTTTAACTACAAAATAATTATTAAATTTTAAATTTGATACATTTTGTCAAAATTCGAACTTTAAATCCTTTTTTCATGTATCAACAGTTATTTGTTTTTGAATAACAATAAAATAACAAAACCGCTACATGTGAAATTGAGTGAATATCCAATATTGTGAAAATATAAACTTCTAACGTCCGTAAAAATTTAATTTGACAATCTTATAGATATTTTTTTTTTTTGATAAAGGTAGATAATCTTATAAGGAATCTTGTATTACATTTTAAAATCTTAGATTTAAAAAGAAAAATTTTTATGAATTCTTAACTCAAAATAATTTGGTAATTTTCGTGATTTTTCCATATTTTGTCAATTTTCGAACTTTAAATGCTTATAAAAAAAAACTGTGACTAAGGATTTTTAATATTTAAATATTACTAATATTTTTCAAATGTCATTGTAACAATATAGTAGGAGCCTTGTATTAAATTTTAAAACTTTTTTACCCAACAAATAATTATTTATTGGCATCCTTAGAAAAAAAAGACTAATAAAATTGGAAACTGAAAATGTTCCTAAATAGTTCAAAACAAATCGAAATATTTTGGAAATTTTATCGTGTATAGAAAATGCTAATATAAATGACCAGTGAAAATGTCATGTGTATACGTTAATTTGTTTTAGAGTTACACCAAAAACCAAAATCGATTTTGTGGAAAACCGATTTTGCGTAAAAATTCCCGTTTTTCCTTAATTTGTTTGTGGTTTTCCCCGGCGCTTTTGAAAACTATTGGAAATTTTAAATTTTGACCTCCTCAAAGCATCAACGATATTCACTTTCCTATCAAACAAGATACTGAAATTGAAAATCCAATCATTATTTCAACTACTTATCGTGTACACAGACACAAAATTAAAAAAAAACACACATCATTGTAAAATCAATACATTCATCGTTCCACTCATAATCTAAAATGTAAAATAGTAGTGGGTCTATACTGTCCTGTATTATGTTTATTAATAGAGATATTGTCCGGGATTTGTGATTAATGAATCACTCTGTGATACAAGGTGTATTAGAAATACCTAAAAGATAAAAAAATTAATATTGATACTATAGTAAAGTAAGTCGTATGACAAAAATTATGAAAATTGTAATATTACAATATATATCTTCATGGATAATAAATAATTTGATTTACTTGTAACTGAGAATTCTCAAAAAGAATATTTCGAAAAAATAATTATTACGTATCAAATTAATTTACTCAAAAAAAAAAAATTAATATTTAAAAAACATACTAGCCAACTAGGTACTTATGTTACATAAAAGTTTTAAGCAACAAAATTTTTCTAAAAATTACATTTACCAATTGGCTATTTTGAAATGTACCAAAAACAAATGTACCTATAATAAAATGAAAATTTGTAAATGTATGTTTTTATTTTCAGTGCCTCGCCGAAAAAATAAATAAAAAATGATGTCAATATTGATTAGAATAACAAAAGTTATTTCATTTGTCAAGTCGTTCTATTACACCTTGTATATTCAAACTGCCAACTATTGCGTATTATCTACCTTTGTTATATATAGGTAGTCGTGTAGTTATTATTATTACGGTTGGCCGACAATTTCGCGGCGGGAACACGCGAAATGCGCCGAACAACAAACGCTGCACACGATCGGTCGCGAAATTAAAACTCAAAAGTCGCCGCCCGAACGCGATATTTTCAGACAATAACGCATACTATACTGTAAGGCCGGACGCGAAACGGAATAATAATACGATTTAAACGGAAAATAATATAATATATAACATCTGAAGCCGTGACGGCCGCGTCCGGAGTGCATAAATTTATATAAGGCCGCAGTAAAAACATTATACGCTTTCGGTTCTCTGAAGAAAAAAAAACATACCCCAAGCTGCTGCTGCTGCTGTTGCTGCTGCTGTTTGGGAGCAGACGACGAAAACTGTATTTTCAATGATATATATTATATACCGCGGTTATGGTAGTTATATAATATATTTGTTCAAAAATCGTGCTGCACGTTATATACTATAAACAACTCGCTCTCCGCTGCAATAGCGGAACTTGGTTAAACTTATTATTTGCGAGGGACGACTGAAGCCCCGAGTCTGTTTTCATTATTAACCTTTATACATTAATAAAACAAACCCTATGTTAAAAAAATAATAATTAACCGGCTTGAAAATACATAATTTTCCATTCGCGTAGTTTATGAAAAATAATAAACATAATATCACAAGTGCTCCCATCTTATTATTATAATATATAGTCATAATAAGTGCAGTGTGAGTTTTGAGGGGAAAATTTTATGATCGGGACAGCCAAGTCCCCAGAGGGACTCCCTGCCTCTAGCCAAGGCCTGCCAACTGCAGTTTTATTATATTATCCAACCGAACAATACGACCAGATTAATTAACGAAAAAGCTCAAATCGAAAGCATTATAATAAATAATCACAATATTATGCTATACAATATAATTTATAGTATAGTTAAATACGCTGCAAACAATGCTGGTTATCGAACTATATAGTCCGGATTAGTGCGATTTTTTTAAACGATATTTCAGCCATTTCTAATTGTTTTTTTAATGTCATCATTGCATTCCTTCGTGTTCGAGTGAAAAAGAAATTACGAATTAATAAAATCGACCGTCTTAAGTATTTCTCTAAAGCACTTTTCATCCAAATAAAATTATTTTTGAACACGTATAGTACCCAACTACCTACTCGTTATATTATATACCTAGATAGCTAGCTTAAATTATTATAGTATTATTATAATAATACAACCGGAAAATGATGACGTTTTAATAGCTGCAGGTACGTTAAGTTATAAACTTTTCGGCTGTAAAATTAAGAACCTCGTAAAACTTATACCGAGTACTCTAACTTATTAATCAAGCAATTTTCAGCACCAAAACTCAAAACTTCTATACCGTTGTCTCATTAAATCATATTGTTTAACAACCCGCTATAAAATATTAAAAAAAAATTACACACCAGATTCTTTCGTAATGAAGCTTTTCGGAAAACATATCACTACAACTATTATACAGGTACCTAACCTCGAGCTTCATTTTAACTTGGAAACTGTATACATTTGTGCATGGATTAAATTTAAGTACATTACTGCTCAAAATTCAAAACTACAACCATAATAGTATATATAATATTGTTCGAGCATATAACGTGGAAAAACCACATATATACATGATCGTACTAGATTCTTCCACAACGAAGTTTTTGAACAGACCTGCAAACTATTTCGCAGGCATACGTTGATAATTTTTTCTTAAACTTCTTATACTGTAATACAACTATAATACAACCCCAAGTTTTATTTTAACGTGCAAACTGTATACCTTTGCGAGTGGATTCCTTTTAATTTTTAATATTATTAATAATATTAAATATAATATTATTATATTAATAATATTATTACATTATAATAGACAAATGTTGTCAAGAGACAATCAGGCTGAAAATTAAAAAAAAAAATACCTCATATATAAAAACTTTTTTTAACCGAATTAAATTAATATTTTTAGCTGTATATTAACTTTTTAACTTCTTAATAATATTATGATAAATTTATTATTTGGTAACATAGGTAACCAATACTTGACATTTCGAACGTTGACTAAATCGTGTTATTTTGTTTTCATTAACTTATTGTCCTCATTTTATAGTGTGTAACACGACTTGAATGTGATTTTCAGTTCAAGACTTCTGCTAAAGCGATCGCTATAATACATCAAAGTTAGACACACGACTAAGTTAATAATATATATGACATTAAACTATGATTACTGTCGTCTCGACGGAAAAATTGGCGAAAAGCTGACCACTCGGTAGCTATATGCCATTGTGTTATTTTTATTATTATAGTACCTAATATAGATACATTCAAAGTATAGTATAAAAATGTTCAGTTTATGACCAAGCCACGCTATATATAATAATACATATACACTTAAATACCAATATCGAATGACCATAAACAAGATAATATTATATTTTAACGATTTATTTTGCCTTACCGTTTTTCTCCTCCGCTTTTGAACGGTGTTCAGTGGTTGGGAGTTATTTTCTTTTTTTAACAAATAATAGTTGAGAAAAAACAATTATAATTAATAATGTTAATGTGAAATCGCACAACGCAAATTAATTTGCTAAATAGTAAAACTTCAAAAATCCTGAAAATTGGTTTTTTAATCGTTTTGACTGAATTAATGCAGCACGTAACTTGTTAATGAAGTTTTTTTGAACCATATATCTTATTTTAAAATCAAACATAAATTATAATAATATTATGGTTAGAAACTTGAACTCTAAAACACAATATGCATAATGCATACTTGTTTGTACCTATATACCTATTAGCTATCATACATGTTATCTGTTCAAGGAACAACTAAATTATATTTTAAATATAATATAAAATACGTTATACAAGTTTAAGTTCTAAGAATATAAATAAGACATACAGCGATAAAATAATATAAAATATTTTTTTTTTTATAAATTTGTGTCTTAAAAACAACGTCGTTAAAATAATGTAAAATAAAAACGTCTCTAAATACCTATTATCAGCGTTTTCATTTTATTACAGCGAAGGTTTTATGATTTTTTTAAGATAACAACAAATTCTAACGAACGTACTCAGATACTCGGTAGTTTATTTTTTTGCTCTTCCAAAAAATAAGAATTACCGTCAAGTTTCGATAAATTAACAATGGAAATTTATAATGTTATAATATTTGTGCAAGACCTTTAGAAACTA
The DNA here is from genome assembly GCF_019925205.1 of Metopolophium dirhodum. NCBI lineage: Eukaryota > Metazoa > Arthropoda > Insecta > Hemiptera > Aphididae > Metopolophium > Metopolophium dirhodum. The sequence goes on from NC_083562.1 coordinate 33,815,152, forward strand.
CTTATTTAAACAAATAACAATCGTAATTCGGTTCGGGACTACATTTTGTACCTCTTTTTCATTTTTAAATAATAATAATAACTGTCTCTAAGAGAATGATTTAATGCGAAGAGAAAATATAATTTATTGTTTGGAGTGAAGTGAGGCTACTCAACTGATATGACTGTAGTTATAATATAATATATTTTATGTCAAAAATACAATGTTATCTTTAATACTAAACTGTCTAGACTAAAGCTAAAAACCGTTAATTTAGTGCAGATGGTAAATTATTTCAGTTGGTATTATTGGGTGCAGTAATCACATTTATGATATATTAATAATTTTTATCGTGTTCCGGTACGCAAATGAAAAAAATAAGGGATGACAGACCATACTAATATGTCCATCGGTGCCATTCCATATTAATGTATTAATGTATTACGAATTGCTAACCGATTTCGACAAGGGATTTCCAATACCATATTTTGTGAAAAACTTCCCCAACTGCATTCCCGTTGAAGAGATTACTGTCTGAACTTATATATTTTTATTTTTCAGTTATTTTTTTTTTTTATTCATTAATAGTAATAATTCCAATTCTTTATTATAATTAATTGCACTATTATTTTATAGAAGTCGTATCAACTTATTATTATTAATTGAATCGACTGTATATCAGTAGCTGGAATAACACGCATACAATAATATGTTTAAATCAACTGTTCGTAATCAACTAAATATATTTAGTTCTTGTAACTATATTCAAATATATTGTGTTAACCTGAAAATATGGCCAAAGAAACCATTTTAAATGGTTAGGGGAACCAATTATTATTTTTCCTCGTAGGTTAAAATTAAAAATCATAGGATCAAAAGTCACGGCACGATAATTAATATTTACTTGTGAGCAGTAAATGGGTCGGTTAGAGGCTGCTGCGTGCGATTACCGTGGCGTGAAATGAAAACAGATTCGGGAGGAAAAATTATTACTATAATAATATTACAGTCGCAATTTACACGACGGCGAGACGCGAAAGAAACGGCCGCGGAATCTAACGTTCGAATGCGATTTTACGCTCGTGGGGGAGATTAGCGAACGGCTTCCTGTGACCTGTTTGCACAACGAAATTAAAAATAAAAAGGAAAAAAGTTTTAATACGTCGCTGGGCATAATATAATAATATAGTCGGTAAAGCGACAGACACTATACGCGTCTAATCTACACTTCTACATCACGCCCGTACACGAGGTTTATGGTGTGTAATCAGATTACACGACACACTAAACTTTGATAAAGTTCTACTACGGAGACCTTATTAAAAAGCAAAAGAAATTGTAGCCGAACGACGGAGACCGTGAATTTTTTTTCTACTTAATCGTTACCTTGATTCAACTTCGCGTTCGCTCGTAATAAAATCTAAATACTATTATTATCTAATACGACCGAAAACATACTATAGGTAATACTATCGTGGTAGGTATGGAAATGCAATTCAATAAAATTATATTTTATTTGTCGATAAAACTTTAATTGAAAACAAAACAAAAGAAATGGGCAGAAGTCGTGGCCAAGGTCACGTTGTAATCTTGTAATCGAGGGTTGGTGGTGCTGTAGGGGAATGTGACCTTCAAACAATCCTGTACGATTGTGTATGCGTTATAACCTGCATAAGAAAATGAGAATACGTGCTTTTATAATATACGTTTGAATTTATATTATGTAAATAAAATATAAATATAAATACATTTCCAAAGTATAAGTGCCAATAACGTTATTTTAAATAATTGTTATCTTGTGTTTTCTAATTTGAACGACTTTTCGACGATAACATATTGTAATTCGTATGGATCTATAATAATATACCTTAACATCTTTATAATTCAACGCAGCATGTTTATAAGTTTATAACATATTATATAACCGCGCATTAGGTATGTATACGGTAATGAGCATATATTATTATATTATTATGTCTGTCACCCGCAAAGTCATTATTATATATGTGGCACGTTATTTTCACGACGTGGAAATAGATAAACTTCCAGGACACGTCGTTTTTTTCTCTTTTTTTGGTGTGCGTATAATAAATAATAATATTATAGTAGACCATTATAATAGTGCGTCGTATTCGCGTGTCCCACGTTTATTATAAGTTTATAAACATACAAGCGTGTATAATATTATATATTTTTCTTTCTCGTTATTAATTTTTTGCTCTATTATATTATACATAGTATAGTTTTATAGTCGTCAACCATTATACCATTATGCGGTCGAGTCGGAACTATATTAATATTAAAAATGGCTAATTATTTTAACTGTGAACACTCAATATCTCGAAAAGTATTAATTTTTTTGAAAATATTAATTTGTTACAAAATCTGAATACATTGTACAAAACGACATTTTAAGAAAGAAAATACATTTTTATTTATTTTTTTTAAATTACAATTTAGAACTTGAGATTGTGAGACGGAGACAACACATCCGGATATGGCGTCCTCTTAAGATATTAATAAAACTATATAATATATACAAAATAGTATGAACGAAATAGTAACAAACAAACTTTTTGTGGTGTATCTCCACTCCACACCACTCACCGGGACTTCAAATACTTAAAATGGATTGAATAATCGTAGTAATATTCAATTTTTATATGAAAAAATTATCAACAAATATTCTGTCTTGAAACATGAAATTATAAAAATATTCGTTAAAAAAATTTTAAAAATACCAAACTATATAAATTTTAAAAATATTACTTTTTTTAAATAACGGTTTGTTATAAATTAAAATGATGTAAGAAAAAATTACTATACGTACATTATCAAGAAAGTTGCCTTATTTTTTTTGAACTAATGAGTGGTTAATAGAATCAGCCTGTGTATGTGACGCCGTCGACTGCAGTGTGTCGTCGCCCCCCTCCCTTAGAAAACGTTCTTAAATTATTTAACCGACAGAAATTTTCGAGGCCAATCCAATATTTATAAGAGCACGGGGATGAATGTTTAATGAAATAATGGAGATTGTTTAGTATCGTTTCAATCCGACCTGGTCGAGTACATAATACATAGAATTATTTACGATCGGACCGCATCGGATCGCGCGGAAACGTATCAGGTTGGCAATGCGAGCTTTTAGTGACCATATAAAATTCATCAAACGCGTTCGTTCGTTTTCCCTGACGAATCCGTTACTAAGCGTGTAAGGTGTTTTTAAATTGCATGGCAGCGACGTGGTAAATTTGATTCGTTCTAAACTTTAGAAGTCTGGGTAGGAAAAGCTACTTTTAAGGGGAAAACGGTATATTACCTATGCAGACACAACGTAGGCGCAATAGTAAACGAGCCTAACGAGGCCGATGGAAATGTCGGTATTGATCAAGGAGGCAACTAAAATTGACGATTTAGAAACGTGCAATTCAATACATTTGGATGAATTATAAATAAGTACACCTATCAGTTGAATAGCAAAGTCACTGCGAGAGGATTAATAGGTATCAACGATAAAGTAAGTTTAGATGAATTCAACGAGAAACTCAATTATTATACTGTGGCTAACACCATTAGAAATCAAAATAAAATAAAAGTCGTTTAATGATCAGCCGACTTCGTATGGGACTCACACGCGTGTACCAAAGGCCAAGAGAGACGAACCCACGTGTCTGACTTATAAAACTGCTTATATTATTACTGTAAAATAAATTTTATTAAAATGCTGTCAAACACCATTATAATACGTCACAAAATTCAGTTTCTGGAAACCTTACAGGAAATACTACCTATAGCACCGACAGCTGCAGATACGACCAGAGAATGAAATGAGATTCATTACTGAAGCCGACACGGACACCTAATTTAATGAAATAAAAGTTGTAAACATTTAATAATATGCTAATAATTACGGTATTGTAAAGCTGGCTAATAAGACGTATAATATAACCTCGCAGTTTAAATTAATAATAAAATAAAATAAATATTAAATACAAACTGCACGTGACGCCGCCGATTTACTGAAAACCCTGTTTACACGAAAGAAAAATAAGTTGAAATGTAAATATAGAATCAGTAGGCGATGGGGTGCATGCGGGGACCTAACATTATTGTTTATTTAAATGTAATATATTATCATGAAATACGCAATAAACAATATTACATTTTTGTAAAAATTATTCTGAGCCCTACAAATATTGTAGGTTAAATATTGTACAGTCGACCATGCGTGTTAAACACTATGCGATTCACCAAGAGGACGTGATACCCGCGCATGCGCGTTGCCTCCGTCTTATATGTGCGTAACTTAGCAAATTTAACGCACAACAGAACACATGTAGCTCCGTTAGTTTAAAAACTTTAGAGAATTGATCTCTTATAAAATTAAAAGATAAGATAATTATCTAGGCAACCTCGTAGGCTTTTTATATATTTTGATTTTAAAGCGAATTATGAGTATTTTAAAATGGTAAATTGTTTGTACATCTTAAAATACTATAATTATTCGTTTTGAAATTAAAATACTAATAACTCGTTTCAAAATTAAAATATAATAAAAAATCCCATGATATTGCATAGATAATAATTTTACCTTTAGATTTTATAAGAGGTTCACTCTAATTTTTAAACTAACGCAGCTACACTTGTTCTGCTTAGCGTAAAATGTGCTATGTTACGCACTTGTAAGACGGAGACAACACTATGCGTGTATCACGTCCTCTTAAGCGTGATCGACTCTATTCTTATACGCCGTTAAAATAGCACCTCGAATATTTTTCATTATTATTATATATAAAAGGCATCCGGAGATCTGTTAGAATAGTTTTTTCGTTTTCTCGTTAGATAGTTTTTGGTGTTATTGAAAGGGAAAAAATTGTATATTGACATAATTGATTTTTGTGAAAAAATCGTATTTTGTGACACGAGATTGTTACGTTCTCTGCTGTCTTTTTTTCTTAGTCACTAAATCATGTGGGTTGTCCCCGGCAGCTTGCAGTATTTATCACTTTTCATGTCAATAACTATTTAATTGCGCTTACGAGGATACATCGTATCCACCGAAACACCCTGTTTTATTACTTTTTAAAATGGTCTACTCCACCTATCGATTGCGCCTAACCTTAAACTGATAAAACTTGTAGAAACCAGCCATAAGCTTATAATAATTTAAAAATTTACTTTTACACTTCAAAAGTGAGAAAATACATAATATTAATATATTGTTAGGTTATATATTTTGTATATTGGCGGTTTAATAATATGATCAATATTTGGTCATCACTTACGTTTCGCTCCACGAGATACAAACGATGGTTGAATTTGTCTTCGGAAATCGCAATAACTGTAGCTTGAAAATATTATGGTGGTACGCGCATTCAATTATCCAGCTGTATATTGAATGAGTCAAAAGAAAATATTTCTTTCCGTACGATTAGTTTTTGAACTTAGAATCCAACGAAATAAATAGTATACAATTTATTATATCATATTATAAATTATAATAGTATATACCTAACGAGCGCCGATATTTCTATACTTCAGTATTATGTGCGAATTGCAAAGGTTCGGAAACTAAAACGCTATTATCAATAAAACGGCTTTACAAACAGCCAGACAGGAGGTCATATTAAATGTATCCTCTGCCGGTTTCTTATTTAAACAATGAAAAAAAACTTAAACACTTCATTAGAATAAATTAATACTCAAACACTTAAATTATATTCATCAATTAATAGACGAAGATATAAGATAATTATTCGAATTAAATATTACAAATTAAAGTTTCGATTATAAATAAACCGGATATCTAGAAGAAACGTTATGAAGTAATTTTTATTTTGGAAGAGAATAATAATATTAGTTGATAATAAACAGCAGTTGGCGTACATAATGCTGTTATGTGGATAAAAATAAATGTGTTTGACGCCTGGCCGAGCCAAACAAGAGTGTATTTATCGCACTCGTATTTTAACTTCAAATAGAAGTTAAACAGTATGAACTACGAATCATAAAAGATTATCCAGTAATATTATGACTAATATATAGTAAATGAAAATTTAAATTAAATTAATCGATAAAATAACAGTTAGTTGTTATGAGACAAAGTCAATATTAGCCGCGTTTAAAATTTAAATATACGCATAACGATACTTCAACGTATAAAATATTTCTCTCTGAAAAACTGTTAGTAACTAACAATCTACTCAAACTCTCAAAACCAGTAGTACTATACATGCTTAAAATCTTGCATCTTTTATAAACAAGAATTTCATACCCTTAGTGATTACAGCCACCCAAAAAGACACCGTCAAAGCAAAAAAGCTTCACCGCAACGACTGCAGCCAACGCAACATTTCCCAAAATAAACCAATTAATAGTCCACATTAATTCGATTGGCGGTATTTAACAACTTCAATATAATATTAGGCATCGTACTCTGGAAAATCTTTTCTCCAATAATGAGAGTAGTGTTTTTATTACGTAGATATATAATGTTAATTTAGCCACTTTTGATAATTTAAAGTTTAAACAACTATATAAAAAATGTGTTAATAATATTTTCTCCTGTATTTAATATGAATTATGTTATTAATATATTATTAATTTTCCTTTTTTTTTCTACTTTATGATGTTGAATTATTAAGTTTCATAAACTTTATTTTAATTTTATTTTTAGTTCAATTTTAATATGAACTCGGTACATTCGTATTCAAGCATATGTTTATTGGACGAGCTTCCGACTAGTTTATTAAATATGTTTCTCTACATTGTATTTCTTGTTCGTTGCAAATTGCAATAAATTATATTATTACTATTATCATTATTATTATTATTATTAATAATAATATTAATATTGTTTAAATACATAGAAGAAAATTCCCAAAACAAATAAACACATTTTCATGATATTTGCATAATCAAGTGGACTCAAAAGTATTATATATATAATAGTATTATATTTACCAAAAGTTAAAACTAATCGAAATATAGAAATGGTTCACCCTTCGTTTTGTATAGTAGTAAAATCAAAATGAAAATGACATAATTAGCTAATCTTCTCTTTCAAGCTGCACCCACAAAACTACAGTAGACTACCCAGAACAGCTATCTCCACAATAAAACCGAAATCCAACTTTAAATTAATTAACTTTTATTTTATTTTTTTTCTCTCCTGTAAAATGCGAACAACAAAAGTCTATAGCAAGAATTGTCATTTTTTAAATTTAATCTCTATTCTATTTATCTATTACTATTAACTAACTCGTAATTATTATTATTACAAATACAATTTTAAAATTAAATAAATCCCAATGGCCTGCGTATTAATTACGGATCACTAGAAATAAAATATTATATAAATAAGCTATCGTATGGTTTACGTTTAATGACTAAAATTTAGACCCGCGATCGATCATACGCAACTCATAGTCTTTCCGTGAGTTGAGAAAAAAAAAATATGCATCGAAAAACAGGTCTGAAATATTGTTGTAGTTTTAGATTGATGGATTATATTACATCTACCTATATGTTACATGTTAACCGTTGAAAACGACGTATATTATATTAAAATGATCAGCAGTCCGCACGTGGCATATAAGGTTTATATAATACCCTTTACGGCTATACTGTGTGATTATTTTGACAGTAAACTCTCATTATCTCGAAAGGTGTTCGAAAACATTTTCTATTGTATGGTTTAAATTTATTACAGCATGCATTTTACATTGTATATTCCGAAATAATATATTTCTGATAAAGTCAAAATATTAAAATATTAAAATTGCTTGGTAGATTAGTTAACTAAAATTTTGCGAGGTACCTACTATTAGCCTGGAGCCTCCGTTTTAGTTTTATATTATTATTAAACGTTTTTAACTAGGTACCTGTATAAAATTCGGTTTTTATGTATCAAACTCTCAGAAAAATATTCTGTTTCGGAATATGAAATTAAAAATGTATGTTGACACTCAATAAGGTAAAACACCAAAAAAAAATGTAGCTTCAAATATAATTTGTTTTTACAAAATATGTGTCGTGACTTCAAATTGCGAAAAAAATATATTTTTAAAAACGTTAATACTTTTGGAGATCATGATTTGTCAGTGTTAAATAAATCATACTGTATAACGAAAGAGAGATAATAATAATATTCTGTTTGCGTTATGAACATAAATTAGAGAAAAAAAACCTAAACGAGAATGTGAAACATTGTTTTAAAAATTCATGGCGTCGCCGAATGACAAACGTACAATTCCATCTTGCAGATCGTTTTTTGAAATTCGTTAACGACAAAAAAGTTTTCCATTATAATATACAATATGTTAATTTCTCAGCCATTTTACTCGTGAAAAACCCAAGCTCGAATATTCAGCAAATGACCCCCGGCCAACCTTGCCACTAATAATAATAGTATAGTTAGGTACTATTATTTAAATCTAATAATGCATATAATAACTTTTGCAGCAAGTTTTCACAAATAATATTTATAAAAGCTTAACAAAATGATTACCGATATTGTTGCATAACAAAGTACAAACACGTTAATATTCGATCGCAGTGATCGTATATAATTCCTAATCATAATCGTTGGCATTTTCATATAAAACTGTAAGTAGGTATTCGATTTTGCGAGTTTTGCGTCTCGAGGATAATATAGCGAGCGAATATTACTCTGCGATTTTGGTGGTACGAAAATGGTTCGTAAAATGTGCGCGAAACGATAAGTTACGAAGACGACGACGACGATTTTTGTAACGAAGCGCAGACATACGACTAGATGATTCCGCGTAGAGTTTAAAAACGGAATAGATGGTTTTTCTCTTTTTTATGCGATCGCCGTTGAACGCATCGTATAAATAAAAGCGTTTCTTATCTCTACCACTCTAGTCTGTGTGTGTGTGTATTTTTATACATTTAATGTGTGTTTGCGTGTAAATATACATAAAAAGACACTCTGCTCGCACGCATGAATAAAATACGTATTTTTTTTATTTTTTTTATCTCGGAACTGTTATTATTTTTCCTACTACGAAGTATAATTGTGATTTATAATACTTGTATATAGAATATAATGTCATAAATATTTTCGGGTAAAAATTAATTTCGTATATTTTGTATTATGCACTATTTTATATGTAGTAGGTACATCGTATTATAGTATTATGTGGGTAGTGGGTCGTTTGTTGATGACTTAGTGATGACGTAAGCTCCAATAACAAAATGTCTGATTATTGTCGTACTCTGATTATGTTTTATTTTTATGCCAACGTCCTCTTTAAAAAAAATAATACAGCTGCTAATCCTTTTAACTGAGTATACTTATATTTTCCAAGTATTTATACAACATTATATTGGACATATAATACCACTCAAACCCCCCCCCCCCCCCATCCACCTATTCAAAATTCCTGAGCATGCCACTGCTTAGTACCATACGTACATTTTAATAACTCGAAAACTTCTCGATCGAATTTCAATTTAGTTAATTCGACATATTCAAAAAAATTCTCGTGTTTAACAATCAACTGCAAAAAAGGGTATGGTTATCATTTGAAAAATATAAACGTTGTATTGCCATACTATGTATTGGACACCCATTAAATAGTATAGAAAATCTAAGTGTTTGAAAATATGGTGCTTAAATGTATTTGAAAATTCCAAGACTTAGAATTTGAATGATTGATGGATATAAGGGGGGTGAGTATGCTTGGTGAATTACCCCACAAATATAATATAATGTGATTGCGGCCGTTAATCATTTGTTTATTTCGAGAATTACCTGTCTCGCACGTTAAATTCCTAAGTCAAACGAAGATCGCCGTAGGTGTAAACATAATTATATTATCATATTTGCGTATTTTGTGCAGTGTACGTTTGCACTACGATAATATGCGTATTTAGATTAATTACTACCCGATCTTTCATTGCGTTACTTGTGACAAATATAATGCCCGTGAATTTACTCCTTATTAAACACCTTTAAATGTAAACTGCTCTGATTTTTAATACCGTTCATTGGGTCTACCGAATATAAAACTATTATACCCAATTATAATAACAATTGTATTTTCTGTAACCAATATGGAAACAATATATCAACAAAAAAACAATAGTTTTTCATGAATCATCAATATTCAACATTTATGTATTAAAATTAGGTAATATAAAAAAAAAGGCTAAGACACTACGGATTTCGGTGAATATATTGACGAAAATTGTATGAAAGTCGGTCAAAATAACTGTGTAGGATTTGCATAATCCTTATGACCCTCTTCCGTTTAGGCCTTTGATTTTATATAGTAGATATATTTATTAATTATAGCTGATCCTGCATGGCATTGCCCGTGACAAATTAAATAATGCCAGTGTATTTACCCTGTCTTAAACTCCACTAAATGTTAACTTTGACACATTCACTGTGGCGGTTTTGACCAAGTATAAAATACAGATCTAAACTTATATCCAATTATAAATTGGCAAGTGTTTTATTTTCTGTAACCAATGGCAACCCTACACAGCCCGAATTATACTCGTTTTTTGTAAGCCAACAGCGAGCCTCTAATTAAAATGCAAAATTTAATTTAATTGTCTTCGAGGAGCTCGTCTTTGGGTATATAATCAGTGTTGAGAATAGATAACGAATATTTCATCTACACAAGATACAAATAATTTCATAGATATAGATAAATATAAATACATTATAAAATTATCGGAACATTAGGTATGATAACGCGTGCAATGGTGGAGCAGGAGCTTATTACGAGGATCGGGCGCTATTAAAGCTATGTATTGGCTGTCCTCGGAACAGTGCCATTTCTCTCACTCTTATCAATTTATATATTATGATAAGACTCGTTCTATCTCTCTTAATCCGTTTGGCACGACCACGCATCCCAGTCCTCGAGACGAATGTTCCATCTATTTCTATGAGTCTATGACTATAATATAATATGACTAGCCCTTATAGCTATGTTAGAACCTTCGGAATCACGAGTGCCATAGATTTTGCTGTGATGGAGTTCACTCACAAAAAAACACACAATATTATAATATACGATTTCTGTTGTAAACTTTGCGTGATATTATAACATAATATTTTACCTGTAAGGATGTAACAATAATATAAAATGCTTAAACGTTAAAAATAGTACACTATATAATATGTGCGTATAATAATATTATAATTGGTACATTTTGTCTCGCCACGAAACCGAGTTTGAGAATCAAGCGTTTCGTACAAAACTTTATAGTGCCAGGTTCATTTCCCCGGAACGTTTTTAAATTTATGTTTCACCGAACAATTTATATATTATTACACACATATATATTATACAATTCGCGCGGGGTAACTAATATATTATTTGACTCGAGGAAATAAAAACGTCTCTGCTGCACGAAATTCCTCCGGAGATGAAATATTAACGCGATAAATTTTTGTCAAAACATGTTCAACGCTTGCGGACAGCTGCAGTAGAATAATATAAGTAAAAGAGTCGCAGCACTAAAAACCAGCGAACCGAGTTCGCACACGGAGATGACATTATATTATTATTATATTATTATATTTACACATTGTATCATAATAAGTCTTGAACAATATAATATTATACACCTATTAGGAGTATAATAAAATTACGGTTTAAACGCATTATATTTAGTGGGCACGCGTTTATTATCCGCGAAGTGTATTTATTTATTTTACGAATATTAGTACCTTTTTTTTACCCAAATTATACATATATGCGTATGGTGATCTGTACACTAATTTTCTTAGTCAATTTTTTTCATACACATTTAATTAAGCCAGAAACATCACTAAAAAGTCAATTTGTTTACATGTTTACTTGTTTTTTCACAATATGTGGTTTTAATTTTTTTTAACAAACCTAAAACGTATTTAATTTAATTTTAATTTCTTAGTTATTACTTAGATCAATGGTAAATTGACACTGGGGAGTCCACAAAAGTTGTGATCTACTACGCTATACTCACTACCACTCATCCAATGATATATTGGATAAAAAAAAATATTTCCTAAAACGTTAATATTGTCTCATTATAATACGTATTACTTATTTGTTAGGTATTATTGTTAAAATAATCATTATTTATAACGTGTATACATATTAATGGCTAATGCATTTTTTCTTCACGAAAATAATAATAATATGTAGTTGGGAATTAATTTGACGAATAATACTAATGGTGTTTACTTTACGGTCCCTACAAATTACCAAAACCGATTTCTCCGTATCCATGAAGACAGACAGGACCGTCAACAAAATGTTGTATGAACCGCAATAATTAAAATCAACAAAAATAAACACCTTGGTACTTAATGTCTTAATGTTATATAATATCACTTAATAGTAAAAATAAATCGATTTGTAAACATTTATGATACGTCGCGATATACCTGCCTTATATTATGAAACTCGTGTTTAACGCATAAAAAATTAATACAACAAGCTAATCAGTAACCACCGCGCGCATCTTATCGATTATGGACGTTTATAGTATTTATTTTAGACAGTAGCGAATTTCCACCTAAGCAAACAAGTCAGATGCCTATAAGATCCCGACCTTAAAGCGGGTCTGGGCTATTAACCCCCAATTTCCTAATTGGTAATCGAAAAATAAATGAGTTTAAACAAATTTAAATTTACCGAATTGTCATAAATAAAATTAGAATCTTATGATTATGGGCAAAAAAACGATTTGAATTATTTCTTTTTGACTTATGATCGTTGGGCGTATTATACAAATTAAAAAGTAACAGTCGAGGTTGACAAAACGTATATACAATTAACGCTATTTTGGTTTTGATTTGTATCAATAATACCTGCAGTGTTCCATTCTGAAAGTTTGGCTGACACAGTTCTTACACACGTGACTGGATTTTAGTTTTCTTTTGACCGGCTGATCCATTACGTTGTCACTCATCTAGCAAAATAAGACATACCATTAGTATATAATCTTTGTACAATATTTATAAGTCATGGTGCAGCAGTGGTCGGAAACCGGCGGTTCTCGGTCGTCCACGACTGTTTCATGCATTAATTTTTGTATCTTTGTATAAATTAGTATGGCTAATAATTACGTATAATATACAATTCCAAAGTGGGGCCTTGCTTCGATGGATAACAGCCCCCCCCCCCCCCCAGGTCCAAGACTCAAAATCCTACCCTGATTGTAATGAAATTTAATTATAGTAAAAAATTCGAAAATCATTAATCCGTTGTGGTTGTTGTTTTTGTTATAGCGATCACTCGATAAGTACCCGGGTAGAACGGCTGGACGAAGCAATAATGGAAGCATCCAGAGCGCTGCAGGGCGAACCGAGCGGATTATGACAATACTCGGAGACGAGCTGCTGAGTACGTGTAATTCGGCGCAAACTGCATAATATACAACACATAATAATAATTACAATACGACATGATATTATAATATTGTATACACTATATACTTATTATTGTTCTTGTTATTATTATTATTATTATTATTTATTACAATATTGAAATATTGTTGTTATATTGTTATACCGCTAAATTGTCATCCAGCGATGTGGCTCTGCCGCGAGACGAGCAGACTTCCACGTACGAGCTCGTCAAATACGTCGCGTCACGTACAAACCACTCGAGTTAAGTCTTCGGTTCGAATCGAGACACTGCAGTCATTATTATATATTACATATTATTATAGTACACGTGTACACGCATATTTATGAAATATATTATTATAATATGTGTTTTAAAGTGTACGTTAGCAAAAAAAATGTGTACAGTTATATTATTACGAGTTGTTAAGTTTTCATTTTTGAAACGCAGTAAAATTATATAATATTAAACAATAAGAATTATTGAGTATTGATTTAGATATATTATAATATGCGAATGCAATACTATTATTATTATTATTATTATTATTTTTATTATTATTACTATTGATATTATAATATGTATAATAATAACATAAAATTGTACATGTGAACAATACGTCATTTGAGCTTGCATATTTTGTACAATAATATTATTAATAATATATATTATATATATTATTATATATTATATAACGCACATTTTAACGAATAAAAGAAAGTATAGAAACGCCGTTGATAATAAAAAATAAATAAACGATTTGTTTTACTTTATTGTTGTTTTATTACATCATCACTATAAACATAATATTTTCATTGCAATCATTTTATTATACGTTTTGTAGTAACTAGTAATACGTATAATATTATGATGCCACGCGGCGAGCACTGTACACCAAAGTATGTTTCGTAAAATTATTACACAAATGCTACAATCATAGGAGCATATTATAGTAAAGAAAGTTAGTGTGTGATAAAATGATTTATGTTCCACAGACGTGGTAGGCCTTGACCAGTGACCACCCCCTACCCCACAACCTTCCAATTACTTCATGCTCATTTCATTTAAAACATATATAATATATTATATAATTGAATTAATAGAATATAAAATATTTTTTATTATAAACCAAGAATAAATTATAATAATAATAATAATAATAATTACCTATAACAATTATGTACATAATAATATGTTTTGACGACGAAAATGTATTTATGACTTACAATCTATTAATATCTGAATATATACAAAATATATCAAAATAAATATTTAAATAAAAATTCAAAATCCATTATTTACGGTTTCATTGTAAGAAATTAATTATTACTCGAGTAGACATGGGAGCTTATATGAAAGCTAAGTGTGCTACACATCCTCAAGCAAACCTCCCCTATGGCCCTATGTTCTCCTATATGCAATATAATATATTAAAATACGATATTTTATTAATATTTCACCTTTATCATAGCAATTAGTGAGTACCTATGTCTAGCATTTAACAATTCGAGTATAGATCAAATTAAAAGACGTCAACATTTCGTGGTTTTATCAAATTCGGTTAAGTCAAATTTTTAATTATTTTTCTGTTATATGCACCTATTTGATACATTACGTTTTGTTTAATTTTTACGAGATGATGGAACTATCACGTGCGATATACGTGGTAGGGTATAATAAAATAAAGCCTTAGAGATCTTGTAAAAGGATACTTTTTGTATTTTAATATCGATACTGCAGATTAAATAAATAAAAAAAAGTAAAAAATAAAAATGTTCGTTGGTCGGGACATAACATTTTAAACACGCCTACGCTTAGTACAGGTACAATGGTAGACATTTGTAGTACCTCTGATTGTCCAACTGTATAATACAAATAATAATATTATGTTATAATATACATGATATTATACTTTAGGTACCTACACATTCATCGAATAACGCTTGAAATAATTCTCGAAAAGCCCACTTGCCGAGAGATCCGATAGGTATAATAATAATAATAATACTGTAGGGAACTATTTTATATTTCTGGACTATCCGTTCGGAATATAAAATACAATACTTATTATACGTTTGTGCCGCCGTACAATACTATACAGTACGAAGCATATTATTAGCATAATATTATATAGGTAGGTATACATTTTAAGTAAAGTATGTATATTATGATAGTATTACGATATCGAAGAAACCTTGGTGTATACAAATAAAACGACGATGATGTTAAAAAGACACTAGAAACTATAGAAACTGTACCTATGTATTATTGATTTATTGACAATCCCTATACCTATGTAATACGACGTGTCCTGTATTAAAAATAAAAATCATCCCGACAGAAATCAAAACCGTATCTAAACACTATATAATAACTACACGGAGTCGCGTTAAAATGGCCGGCAGACTGCAAATATCAATATAATAATGACTCGGTCTTGGCAACGTTCCGTGTGACGTGGAGAGGAGGACATTTTTTTGTTATATAATATATTATTTCATACACATAGCAATTTAGGAAACATTTTATGTAATGACCGGATATATGGACCAAGCGATGGATATAAATATACAATATATTAGGACTGGGATTTTGAAGTACTTGGCATTGTTTTCCGTAGCTAGGCTACGCTCGTTCCATGCCGTTTTATGTACTTTTGAATCGGAATGAGAAGTCGTTATTTTGAATTTCATTCGTTTTTTAGATCTTTTAGGGTTTTTAAGGCATCTAACACCTACGTATGTCCAGTTTTTTAAAGAATTTTATTTCAATATTTTTACTGGAAAAGTAACTGTTTGTAATGTGCCAACCTAATCGAATATTAATAATTTTTAATCTTAATTTTTCAAACTAATCCATGACTTAAAAATCGAGATCTCGAGTGACAACGGCAAATTAAATGAAAATAATTATTTTTGATTAAAAGTTCACACAGACAAGTTGAGGAGCAGTTCTGCAAACTTTTCTTAAATTAAATATAAATATTTTTCGATTTTAAGCTAGTTTAAAATAATACAATTTTAAGAGCATTTTAAATAGGTGCATTATTTTGAATTTTCAGGGCAGAAAACCATTTCTTAGGTATTTTAGAGCATTACTTTCCCATGCCTATTTATGGTCTTATAAAATTGAGCTGGCTCAAGTCTTAAGTACCTACGTGTTTCGGATAAATATTTATATTATATGCGACCGTTAAATATTAGGTGTATATGCTTTTAAAAAGACTGACTAAAAGATAATTTTTTTTACTGGTTCGCGTTCTTTAAATTAATATCATTAGCAAAACGGATGCTATCGCAATAGCGCTTTAGCTCGTTATTAATATTTACGTGTTACAATATAACATAATGTTAGTAATATTGATCAGCTAACAGTCAGTTGTCAATCGTCATTAACTATATTATGTAAGTTCTAGTTAAATAATAATGTTTACTTTTTTTTAATTACTTTTGTGTTACATATTTACGTTTTCGGTGGAGAAAAAATTATTCGCTTACAAATGTTTAAGAGTTTTAACGACGAATAGTCTTTTATTCATATTTTAGAGCAAAATACTTAAATAAAATGTTAGCGTAAAATAATAACGTATACGTTCAACAAACAGTTTTATTTTTGTTAATATTTGTTTAGATGGGTGGAATAGTGAACCACGTATTCGCAGGATATAAATCAAGTATACAGCCACTTCAAAAATGTTAATAAATTAAATTTTAAATGTTTATAAATAAAGAGAAAAATTTCTTTATATATTTTAATATTTAATACTTATACAACAAAATATTTAAAAAAAACTATTTCCTTCACTAATCATGACGTACCTACAGAATAACCAAAAGACTGAAAAATACACTACAAGTCTACAAAACGTCAAAACTTTGAGTATGATAATTTTCAAAAACATCCACGACAATACTATATGAGTTTAAATAATTTGTATTTTATGTAATCTCCGTGTGTTGAAAATATATAGGTATGTCCACCGGATAGGAAGGAACTAGCAGGGTTAGGCGGATATAGCCTACAAATTAAGCGGGCGTTCTGGGGGGGGGCGGGGGTGCATGTACCAGGGCCTCAGGTCTGAGTTTATTTTTGGGACCTCAGGTTGATGACCTAGATTTTCTAATTTTGTAAATTGATAAATTATTAAAAATATTGAATAGTGATCAAGAAAAAAATTATTTTAAGAAATTACCCGCACCCGTTTATTTAAACTCAGTTTTATCTGCTTGTGACTCGAATTATTATGAGCCATGAAGTACCTACACAGTTGAAATGGTTTCTTTTTTAAATCCATCTTCATTTTTATCAAATACCAAAAAAAAATATAATTATAAAATTACTTATAAATAGCAATTATTTTTCAACTGCCTTTCAATATATTTAGTAGTTTTACTCCACAGAGGGCACAAGAGGGCCGTGGCTCCTAAGCCCCTTAATACTACAAACGTATCAAGCTATTATAACTTTTATAACATTTGTATTATTGAATATATTAATTACATTTTATGTTTCCAACGCAATATGTATTAAAGTACCTAATAAATGATGACATTATTTTGAAACGTAATTTTTTTTGCCCCTCCCCCCCTGGCGTTTCTAAATACGCCTCTGGTCCGAGACTTGGACTGGCTCTGGGTATAGTAAGATTTAGGTGTACTTACTGTATACATTGTATACTATATACTACCATAATATAAAATATTACTGTCGTCTGTCGGACAACGCGCGAATTCATCTCCGACGATGATATGTAAGGATCCGGGTACAAAAGTGGTAAGAGCCTTTTTTAGTGATGGTGTAGCGGGTACGGTTGTTACGCAAAACAATTGACCTTTACACGCGACCGGACGGCGTTTATTTCTCGGCGAAGAGAGGGAGTAAGTGATTGAGTGAAAAAAAAACCCGTTAACCTTTACGTACCAACAGCATAATATATAATATTATAATATTATATTATAGTAATATATGAGTTTGAATAGCAACACTATACGCAGTTATAGCCCCGCAACAACCTTTACAGCCGTTTTGCGTTCCCGGCACGGCGCACTTCGTCATGTATCATAGACACCGGTGCACATAGTCTTGTAGCTGACGACAACGATGACGTACGCAAAAAAATAATATTGCGAATAGGTTGCGCGCCAAATATAACATAATACGTACACGAAATAACACGCTAACTATACGCCTACATTATATTATATAGTACCCTTGCCAGTTACCTCGGTATAATAATATACTATATACCAGGTGATCCCTTCGAGTGTCTATACTCATTTTTTTTAAAAACCTTTACAGCCGACTGAAGTCGAGCGTTTTGCGTTCCCGACACGGCGCGCTTCGTCTTGTATCTTAGACACCGGTGCACAGCTGACAACAATGATGACGTACGCGAAAAATAATATTGAGAATAGGTTGCGCGCCAAATATATTATAATACTTACACGAAAATAACACGCGAACTATGCCCACATTATATTGTACCCTATACATATTATACTATATACCAGGTGGTCCCTTCAAGACGTGTCTAAACTCATTATTTCGAAAAGTTTTAACTTTTTTGGAAATATATTATTTTCGTATGATTTGATGTCATTTCAAAACAACATTTCTGAAAATAAATAATAAACAATATATTTAACTATTTTTTATAGTTATCGCTTTTTAAGTGTTTTACTTTTTTGAATGACCCCATAGGAATATTATTCGGAGTATTTCGATCCATAAAAATCATATTTCGGAGAAGTCGTAGTTCATTAGTTATAACTTATAACTTTATAAGTACCTATATAAAGTTTTTATTATATAGTGGAGTAGTGGACAATATTTTGCGGTATATTACTGTACCACTCTACTCACCTCGTTTAAACATTAAATCCTCATAACAAAATAACTACTTGTCCGAAATCTGATTTTTATGAATTGAAATACTGCTTTGGAATATGAAATAAGTTATTCAAAATAGTAAAAATTATAACAAAAAATATAATTTTGCCGAAATGTTGTTTTAAAATTATATCAAATTATGTAAAAAAATATTATGAAAAAAGTTTAAACTTTTCAAAATGATGATTTTAGAACTTGAATCACCTGGTATATGTCTAGTATACACTTAGAAATTTTGTACACAGGATAAAAAAAAATAAATAAACACCATTGCAAAACCATTAGCTTCCTCGCTCCGCTCAGAATCTAAAATGTCAAGCTATACTCAGTATACCTTATAATATTTAATAAAATATGTCTAACATGTATAAAATTAAAGAGTTTTATGAGCAGTTGATGCTTTCATGTTGAATGCATTTTTTTTTAATTCCATGATTCACTGTGAAGGTTTTGTCAATAATTATTATTCAAAGGTTGTACAACATTAAACGTATTACTGAACTTTATTAATTATAATAATTTTTTTCACATTGAACATTTAAAATGAATTAATATTTTAAAATATTTAAAGTTTTGGCTCAAGTTTAGTGAAAGTAGTCGGGACGAATCATTTTTAAATAAACACCACTTGCTTTTAATAGAGTTTCATGGTTTCTAAATGTAAGGATATAACATCTGCTAAATGTCTCTGATCCACCCTTATAAATGTCTAGACATGTCACTAGTCGTCTCGTGAAACCGCCGTGCGGTCGATGGCATTGTATTACCGGTTGAAATATCTCCTCCCCCAGTAGAAGCACAGTAGAAGTCACAATATATATATATATATATATGATATCCGCTTGGCTTATAATTTAATAAAAATATGATCTCGCCATGTTACTTAAAAATTGCATTACATGGCTTATATTCAACTGCAGTCTGTAGTTATTTTATTATTTATCATTACCGTGCAGGGATGGAAATAATACCCTATATAAATCAAAACTTTTGCGATTAATCATCTGTTAGCGTTGAAAGGAAAAAAAGCTCGTATGGCGATGACATAATCCTCGTTTTTCTATAAAGCGATTCAAAAATAAACAGTAATAAATAAATCGAAAAATTAACTCTTTGCTACTAATACGGGCGATAAATCCCAAACTAATATTGTACACGTGTTTGGATTACCAATCGATATAGTGGTCGAGGTGACTAGACAAGAAAGTACAAATTAGACTGGCGTTCTCAGAAAATCGATCAATTTTATTCAAACCTTTATCAGATATTCGAGGTTCTAAAACGCACAGTTTTGTATATAGCTAGAAACTGCCAAACTAAATCCCAACTAAGTTTTCAATAACATAATATATTCGTAAGAATTTAATAATACATATAAAAAAAGCGAATAATTGGACGTTGCTCTGCTGTACAGTAGGTTACAAGTGGGTCGATGTATAATGGATTGTATTAAAGTATTAAGGGGCCTCCCTACGGTCATTATTTAAGGGGCAACATTTAGGCAATTTCTAATCTTGTCATAGACGCGCCCGGGATCTATGTATTAGTTGTAAATGATTATTATTTATTAGTGAGAGTGAAATTAAATGCGGTTGTCGACGGAAACCTCTCTCGTACGCGCATGCACATGTCAATAACACGATAACCATATTATAAAGTTCACTAGACGAATTTTACAACAACATACTTATTGTTTTGACAAAATGAAAGTTAGTTAACGTTGTCTGACTTTGATTCTGAAAAAATATTTGAATTCAGCAGAAAAATGTCTGTATATCGTATGAAACATTTACCGTTTTTAATATTAATTTTAATTTTAATAATTATGATTCGAAATAGTTCATATTTTCAAGTTTTCAATTACAGTTCACAATAATATAAAATTTAGTTTTTACAAAGTGCTTCGTAGGATCTCTTTTTTTTTTTATTAAATACAATTACAATCTATACACATTTGGTACAATAAATAATTTTCATTAATGATAATATATACATATTAGTATATTACATAGTGAGACTAACAAATATTGGGAGGGCACTCAGTAGTGCCACCCGATCGTGGGCCATATGGTAGGATCTATAGACAATTTTCTGGTAAGTTCAAATTTGTTTTCAGAATCAAAATAGGACAATGTTAACTAACTTTAATTTTGTCAATAATTTAGGTCTTTTCAACTAAAATTTACGGCAGTAGCGAGGCCCCTTAGGTTAAATAATAATAATTATAATATTATTATTTTTTATTCGTTTCTATGGTGATAAACATAGTGTTGGAAATTAAAATCCCCTTTTTAGCGGTTTTTCGTAATTTGTCGGTGGTTTTTCCCGTGGCATTAAATAACGATTGAGAAAATCGAAAAATTACCTGTCTAAAGTACCGTCTTGATACAATTCAATAAAATATAATATACTATATGTTGAAATCAAAGCACTTTTTCTGGTAAAAATTTTGTATAAAGAATAAAAAAAAAAATAAACGCCATTGTAAAACCACTCCTCAATCCGCTCAGAATCTAAAAAGCAGTACAGATAATTAATAATTATTTCAATAACACATTTTTCGGCTAGAAACATTTTGTGAGACAATACGTCCTATAATGCGCGTTGTCTATTATTGGTCACCGACCACCGTTGGGGTCTGTGATGATCTGTCAGTCACGAAGATAGCTGCGGGAATCCCGTCGCACACGATAAATCTTTTCCGCAATTTTAGTATTCCGCACGTATGTCGGTCGACTTATTTCGAAACGTTCAGGCGGTGACGTGACGAGCTCTGCTGTTTCGTCACGCCACCATGTTCTACGCGACGCAATAACGCAAGACAACCATCGTCTCATACTGCTGAGGACGAGAACTGCGACAGAAAAAAAAAACCAGCAACGTCAGCGAAAATAATTGGATCCACAACGAAGGGACCTACACGAATATCCGGCAAGCTATCAAACTCGAGTACTGCGCACGGCTGGATAATCGGTATTTAATCCAAAAATAATAATATATACAATGCATATACGACATGCAAACGTGACAAGGGTGTACAAACGTCTGTGCGATATTAGTATGCTGTATTTTAGTCTTTAGAACTATTTTAGTCTTAATATATTTTAGGTATAATAATGATGACGGTAGGTATATCAAATATGAACTCAACATAAAATATGTATGAGCCCTTAAGAGGATGTCAGCGCACTATTTGTT
Source organism: Metopolophium dirhodum (assembly GCF_019925205.1). Classification (NCBI taxonomy): domain Eukaryota; kingdom Metazoa; phylum Arthropoda; class Insecta; order Hemiptera; family Aphididae; genus Metopolophium; species Metopolophium dirhodum. The sequence continues at coordinate 33,837,597 of NC_083562.1, forward strand.
TTCTCGCACGCACACTATCAGGTACACCTATAACGATCAAACGTCCAAACCTAACCGAACAAAGCAAATCTGCAGAACCAATCTTGTATCGCTAGCAGCAAATATTAGAGTAAATTGACCCGTTATGAAACTTAAAGTTACGAACTGTACGTGTGTTTACTATGTGCGAAATGCCTTTGATCAGATAAATACCTACCTATGGACCAGATAATTTTTTTTTTAAAAGTCATACTGCACAGCTCAAACCACCTACCTTAAAGCTGGCCCTGCCCACAACAATCGTATAACAATATTATTTCCGATTTATGCAACAACGGGTGACTAAACGAGTTGTCGTCGATTGGCTATTTGCCTTTGGTGTAAAACGTCTGATAAGATTTTTAGACAGTTCGCGTCCACGCGCATTACGCGCGCGAGTATAATATAATTATAAAATAATCTCGTCAAAAAACAATAACGACGAGTACAATATTATGATGTTGATATAAAAAACGCGTTACTATACATACATTATGTTTTAATAAATATTATTATGATACTATTATAATATATGTGATACAATATCCTCTATAATTTCAGTAATTACGCGCGTTTCGAGCCTATATATAGGTAGTATATATTCAATAATATAAAATAATACGATATCTTGCTATAGCTTCTTCCTATATGTACCACGCACACTCTCCGAGTCTCGGCAGATATTTCTCTCTGAAATAAATAAACCTGTTTGATTTGTGTGTATGTGTGCAGCTGCAGATGGCGGCGCGGACTGCGATATCCGAGGGGTGGCATAAGTGGCGACATCAATGGCGGTGGTTGGTCGGGACTCGGGATGATACTATATAAATAGATGTACATATATGTGTGTGTGTGTGTGTGTGTGTGTGTGTGTGTGTGTGTGTGTGTGTGTGTGTGTGTGTGTGTATACATGTAGATTCACAGTGGCGGTAGGGGGAAAAAATAGTCTCCTCTGTGTCGGGCTCCAGTCCAAAAAGTTCTCGTGCACACTAAATCCTCGACAGCCCTGCCGCCGCCGCGGCCGTCGTCGCCGCTTTCATAAAGTAGAAATCGAATTTTCGCTATGACCTCCTTTTATGTGCGCGCCGCCACCGCCACCGCCGCCACCCCACAGACCGCCGCGGCGTACGCTATTATTTTATACAGAAATTCGGCTCACGCGCTTATTATTATTCATAAAAAAATAAATAAATAATGATAACAGTGAAAATAAAATAGAAAAACGCCAACCAGTATATACGTCGTATATTATAATATTATAAGGAGTCGGATGGGAGAGAATCGGAGAGAGCCGAGACGATAATATAATGTATATACGACGACGCCGACGGCGACCGCGATGGTTCTTTTGTTACGAATTATTATCGCAGCCGGATCGTCTTAAATGAAAATGAAAAAAAAAACCAGGGTCAAACCAAAAATCTATTAATTATGCATAATCCGGATTCTTCGGCAGCAGTGGCGTCCGACGACCCGAATTTTATACAGTATATTACATCGCTGAAACGACGGAAATTATACTTTATGAGTAAACATATTTTACGACACGCACGTGGTACCTAATCTACACGGAACCGCTGAAGTAATTGTCTTACAATTATTATAAATCATAATGTAATCGCTTTCTATTTTTTTCCCCGTATGTGCGTGTGGAATTTTTTCACATAATATTGGCTGGATTTTATACATGAAATGGTCACTGGTTAGTGATTTCTTTCCCTTGATAAACAATTAGAAATGTGTAAACTTTCTTCACTGGACATGACGAATTGGACATATAAGGGATACATTTAATCTCCTATGTTTATCGGCGTAACAGGGACTAGATAGGACTTTGCCCCCCGTCCCACACACGTTCTTAGCCCATCATGGTTAAAATCCAAATCCTTGAGTAAAAAAAAAGTAAAAACTGTCATGTTCTAAGGATGTATCATGTACGAGTTTATGCATATGAGATAAATTAAAATATATATTTGGTTTTCAGGTCTTTACAATTCGTTGATTCGTTAAGAATATAGCATATAATATACCACTTGTATTCGGCATATTAGAAAAAAAGAACTTTGTACTTAAATTCAATTTTATTTTTCAAACGCATTGTAACTTATTGTTCATCAATAAGCTTAACATTGTTACCAAATCGA